>NC_056740.1:508544184-508587579 GCF_019279795.1 Protopterus annectens | reverse complement strand
TAAAGAATCCAGATTCATATCCCAGAAGCTCCCCTCACTCTGGAATAAAATCCCAATCCATGTTAGGCAGTGCCCCTCAATGACCCTCTTCAAGAGAAATCTTGACAAGTGGATGGGAGATTGTAGGTTTACCCCTGGGATATCTTCTGTGACCTACTACACAGAAGCACAGTCAACTAATCTAAAAGGGTGGCGAAAGCCAAACACACTCTAGCTAGGCTTATAAATGCCCTAGGGCAGATAGTCTAGTATCAACCTATGAACCTATGTATCAATAGACTCTGATCCCACTATCAACATGATCAGGATATAATCAGATAGGGTAAGCCATCACCTATGAAGCGGCTATTACACATGGGCAGCAGTCTCTTACATCTTAAACACCTACTGTAGATGTTACAGTGGAGTTAAAGATGATATGCAACCTGTTTCATTACCAGTACTGTGCACTACCTTATATACAGTATGTGCAAGTGGCTGTAAGGTTGGCAATGAGAGGTTAGGCTACACAAACTTGGTAGTTCAAACAGTATGTCTCTACTCTCAATATCCACTATATGTAGGTGTGCACATAGCCATTTGGCCCAGCCCTGTAACAAGGGTCACTACACATTTGCATAACATGTACACATGCACAGCTGTTATTGCTTGCAAATGATACTCAAGAGGTCCAGCCCTGTAACAAGGGTCACTACACATTTGTATAACATGTACACATTCACAGCTGTTATTACTTGCAAAAGATACTAGAGAGGTCCAGCCCTGTAACAAGGGTCATTACACATTTGCATAACATGTACACATGCACAGCTGTTATTGCTTGCAAACGATACTAGAGAGGTTGATATTACATGTGTTATGTACATGGATAGTTACCTAGCTCTTCCAATTATCTTTGCTATCATGCTGCTAAACTATCAGATGAATACAAGTGATATGTATCATGTTATTGAGTATTGTAATTGCCAATAGACATAATTACTGTTTGCATAACATAACAGAACCGCTATGTAGAATGGAATACAGATCTGCCTAAAATACTGTACATTACACAGTTATTGGCACAATATCCCACAATGCACACCATATTTGCATAGTAAGCTCACCTTTGACATGTTCATCTTACTTATACACCCATACATATGTCGACTGTTACAATATATAGACATATACTATCCCCTGTTATAGCACATACTTGTTGGACCAGTCCTGACACTGACAGTGGCTGGAAGTGAATTGGTGAGTTCCAAGCCCATATCATCCCTTGTGCTGTATGCATAGTTTGCGTTGTGACCTACAGCAGTACACACATAGAATACTACAAGCATTACTACTGCTCAACAATACATCACTACAAGATAGCTATTTCCACTAAATGCATTGATTACACTGTAATTCTTACAGAACAGGTACTACATACACAGACATGCTACATGTTATACATACTTTCTTAGAAATTGGAGGTGCTATTGACTAGAATAATACTCGTTTTCGGTTCGCCTTTCAGTGTTTTGTACTGTCCTATAGGTAGATACAGTTGGTTTGAATGTGTGACAAGGCAACCTTTTATAGTTACAGATCAGTAACGTGCTATCCTGATAACCAATTGGTGTTCCTAAGTAGCTAATTACATGCACATCAGCTGCACTGCTACTGCCTTAGCCAATACCATGGCAACAGTGGAGTATAATTGAGAACTCCACTTGGGTGTTGTCCCTTTGCCTTACTTGTGAGGAAGACAGCCTGGAAGTGTTGTTTGGAATCTATTGCAACAGTTGTATGGAAATGAACAGTAATATACTGTGTGTAATGCCTAGAGGATTTGGTCTAAATGTGAGTACTGCTGTTATATTTCTGAACATTGCTATTTGTGCAGGGTTTGTCTGTACCTAATACTTCTGCATATGTTTCAGTCTGGCTAGGTTGTTTGACCAGATCAATGCTGCATAGCTATGCATATAATGTTAGGGGGTTTACAGTGTGGTTACCAGACATATTTAGTTTGGTGTTACTGTGTATCATACTGTGCTGATAATCAGTACTCGGTAACACTTCCTGGTGTACGAACCATTCAACCCTCTGGAACGGGATTAGTTCATACAAACCCTGTTACATCAGCAGCTGTTCAATTGTATAACAGTAACTATTTCACATAGGGCCATGTTAGTGTGTCTGTGTCCATTTATGTTAAGGTTTCAGCAGATGTTGTACAGTAGTTGAATAACTGGTTATGGTATAACAGTATGTATTGATGTAATTATTTTGGTTGTGGGGTAGATGTTGATGGGTGTACATAGCACATGCAGGTGTGTAGGAACCCCTTTTATACAACGTCTATATGTGTGTGGGTGTTCTTTCCCTATGTGAACACTTATCCCTTAGTGGACTAATACTATGGTAATTGCAGGCTGATTCATTAAGGCACTGTTAAATGCTTCCTGTATAGCATGCAGGTACTGGTACTATTAGTCCTTGAATCCTTTTGGCAATACATCAGAATGTAATAAAGTTTTGCAAAATGAAAGCTGTTTCTATATTTCTGTCATGGATATTTGCAGTCATTGCAGTTGTGTTGGTGACTGTGTCCATAGAACATATTTGTAATAGTTTATTGGCATATACTCTTCATATGTTATGTTCATATTGTTTGGGGGGGGGGCGGAATGTGTGATTGCTATGGTCCATGTTATACACAGATATGAACACTTCAGATGTTGTCTACACACATGTATGTATGTGTGTGTTTATATCTATATATATATATATATATATATATGTATATATATATATATGTAATAATATATATATATATATATATATATATATATATATATATATATATATATATATATATATATATATATATATATATATATATATATATATATATATATATATATATATATATATATATATGTCAAATGGGGTTATAGCTCAGTGGTAAAGCATTTGACTGCAGATCAAGAGGTCCCTGGTTCAAATCTGGGTGCCCCCTGAAAGGGCGGCTTTTATTTTTTTGCCTCCACCGACCCTGGAAATTACCGGCCCATTAGCTTGACAAGCCTTATCTGCAAAGCCATGGAGAGGATCATAATGGACCTCATAAATAAAGACATAGGGAATTTGCAGACTTTGGATCCATCCCAGTTTGGCTTTGTCAAAGGCAGATCATGCCTTCTAAACTTGGTTGACTTTTTCGAAACAGTCACCAAAGCCATTGATGAGGGAAAGGCAGTCCATACAGCCTACCTCGATCTGGCGAAGGCCTTTGATACAATACCCCACTCGGGTATCATTGAAAAACTCATCAGCTTAAATGTTAACCCATACATCACAAGATGGGTTGCAAACTGGCTGAGTGACAGAACCCACAGGGTCAGAGTTGCTGGCGCCATGTCAGACTCAAAGCCTGTCACAAGTGGTGTACCACAGGGCTCAGTCCTGGGCCACTCTTGTTTGGCATCTACTTTTCCGAAGTACAAGCAAACACAGGAGGGTTATGGCTGACAAAGTTTGCAGATGACTGCAAACTGGGCGCCATAGTAGAAAACACATCTGACACAGATATCCTTCAGAAGGGTCTCACAGAAACGGATAACTGGTGCCAGAGCCATGGCCTAAAGTTAAATGCCAAAAAATGCATAGTCATACCCTTCGGGAAAAACAAGGTTACCCCTAGCTACCAAATAGGTGGCAATCCACTGAGTACAGAAGAAGTTATCAGGGACCTGGGGACCCAGGTTGATAGTAGTCTGTCATTCGACACCCATGTAGCTAAAGTAGTTAGGAAGACCTTCTACATTGCCCACCTTATCATGAAGGGATTCTCAGTATATATCGACATGTCTCTATGTATCTCTCTCACTCTCTCTCTATATATATATATATATATATATATATATATATATATATATATATATATATATATATATATATATATATATTATATATATCTATCTATAGTTATATATCTATATATCTATATATGAGCATACACCTTTCATTGGGCACATGGCGGGTTGTCCTATTTCAGCACATTCCTCCCTTTTGTGTTTTAACCTGTCTGCATACACAACTGGTATAGATACATCCCAAGTAGCTTAGTGTTAGGTTACTCTGAGGATGGAGTACATGGTTGCAGGTTCTAATCCTGGAAGGTGTTATTATTTTACCTCTCAGAGTAGGCACTGGTAGGGAAAATGTGAATAACGCACAATTAAGCGGTTGTAAGCAGGTTTGCCCGTGGTCTGCATGACGTCAAGCAAAGGTTAAACATGTGAAGCACTTCTCAGATTACCATGTTTCAGTGCCACTTACTGTCACACAAACCCGTTTAAACCCGCTTACAACTGCTTAAGAGTGCTTTATTCCACCTGCATGCAGCAGCCGTTATTCTGGCCCTCAAAATAACTTAACAGCCCTTGCACCCAGGACCATAAACACCACAGTCACTGACTTTACCACTAAGGCATCTGAGATATGTACAAATGTTAAGGTGTTTAGAATATACATTTTACTACAGGCATTCCTCACTACTGAAAACAAATGTGACAGTCAGTTGGTGTACATATGTCTGATACATCTTAATGTTCATATGTTTGTGAAATTAGGTGTTGCAATGTAAGATGACAGGGTGTATTATGAATGAGAAAGGTTCTTATTTTGTGTCCTTTGTATATTGTCCCCATACTCCATGTATAACCCTCCAGTTCACTTATTGAACATCCGACCCAGGCCATACTTGATTCATGATTTCATTACCCATCATTCCTCTGCCACCCCAGTCTTCAGATACACAACAACCATCCCTTCTATGGTGAATTAGGTTAATATTAATAGTTATAATGCCAGAGCTGCACGTGTTTTGTGTACACTCCAATTCCTTTGGAGTGCTTCTGTGTCATGAAGTGTGTTCATAGACATTTATATATATATATATATATATATATATATATATATATATATAGAGAGAGAGAGAGAGAGCTATTGATGTAACTGTATATATATATATATATATATATATATATATATATATATATATGTGTATATATGTGTGTGTGTGTGTGCGCAGACATCACTGACGTATATAGATATATATATATATGTATATATATATATATATATATATATATATATATATATATATATATATATATTAATTTGTAACAGTAATACATATGTAGACTGGAATGTGTTGGTTCACAAACTACAGTACATTACAATGTACTGTACATATGTACACAAAGTGACTGTCCCATTTGTGATCATTACAGTGGAATGCATATGGTATAGTCTCAACACCGTGAAACTTGTATACACCTCAGATGGCTTATTGGTAAGTCCCATGACTATAGTGTGCATGGTCCAGGGTTCAACAACTATGATGCTTTACAAATGTATTTTACTCCAGAATAAGGCTCATTTAAGCATTTGTAAGCATGTTTAAAAGTGCTTGTGTGACATTATAGCAGCGGTTAAACACAGTTAAACAAACTTTGTAACGTATAACCTGTGCGTGCAAACACGGCCACATCTGTTAACTACTCAGGATATGTACATGTCAGTGAAGTAACATCTCACTATGTGCTGACATAACATTACATTCTCTGTTGACTTTACTCTCCAGCACACATGGGTTTATATGAGTGTTTCGAATGTTTATTATACAGATGATTACTACCTAAATATGCAATGTGTGGTTAAGGTATACTTTTGAACATGGTAAACATCCCTGCCTTTATTGGGATTGGGACCTCGAATACACAGATACTATGCAGATGCTGTAACTATTACACTATTGACATTAATGTTGCTTCCACCTATTTCCTATTTAGATGATTTCTATGTGTAAGCTAGGCCACGCAAAGGGCGGAGGCCCCCAAACCCACTGAGCTTTACTTACTCTTGAAATAACATAGAACAAATGTACTGTGAGACAATACATTACATTCCTAACTACATTAGGCATAGCCCCTCACTGACACATTTGAAGGGAAACCTTGTGTGAATGGGTAACAGAATATACACCCCTGGGATCATGTGTCCCAGAACCATACAGCCAGGGGGTGGGAGAGCCTGTCCAGTTTGATAGCTGTGAGACCTGTTGGGGGAATTGAATGGTGTTGAATTGTCACATTAACATGCCCTCTTTAGATCACTAAGTGCTCCTATCACCCTCTACAACCCCAGTCTTCAACAGCTTCCAGCAACTCTGCCTGGAATTGCTTCATTGGCTATGCTTGACAGAGGCTCAGTTACTTCATCAATGGTGCGGAGAAAGCCAACACACTGTAGCTATGCTTCTAATTGCCCTTGGGTGGATAGGTAGCAGGCTATCTGTGAACCTCTAAAGTGCAAGCCATCACAGCCATAATATGTGAATAAACAGATTTTCAGATCACAATATACAGTGATAAATCACCATGTAGTCAAGAAACAGTTAAGTACAGCAAGAACATACAGAACACTGATACTTAGTCACTTCAAAAGCCTATCTTGGAAGCTAAAAAATTTGTATAAGTTTAAGGCTTTCTATTGCTTAACAGTAGGTTACCTACAGGATGAGATGAAAAACAAGCACAGATGGGAAACATGCATGCAACAATACCATACCGACCTATGTGTCAGCCTTAGGCTTTGGAATACTGGCCAAGGCTATTGGTGCCCCCATGGTGCTTTATTTAGGAGAGTCTCAAAGGTGAATACCAGCTCTGTAAACAGCACAATAGCAGAATCACTGAGGGTTATGCTACTCAACACCAGGGGCTGTGATCACAACATGCATGCACTCACAGCACTCCTCAGGATGGACAGCATCAACATCTGTGCAGTAACTGAGATCTGTCTTAAGGCTCCTGAGAGCACACCAGCACTACCAAACTACAACCCATACCACACATTTCAACCACAGAACATGGACTGACACAGACATGGAGGGGTTGTATCCATATTCATCAGGGATACCTACACCTCCAGGTTAGTGGGGCAGCATGATACCTCTGAGATTATCCATGTGCAGCTAACATTAGCCACAACTGCAATGTAAACTGTGGCCTGCTATGGATCACCCTCTATGACCCAGGACCACCACTCAACCTACCTGGAGACAGTGGAGAACCTGACAGTCCTAACGCATGCCCTGGCATTGGTCGATGTCAACTACCATACCATTAACTGGGAAACTTACTCCAGTACTCCCTTCCAGGCCCAGCGCTTCCTGGAATTTATCCCATCATATGCCTTGTATCAGGTGGTAACCTCCCCAATGAGGGGTGGAAACATACTAGAAGTGGTCTTCACCAACATGGACAACAGGTGCACCACAGCAGAGGTTATCCAGTTACTGGTTAGATCTGACCATGAACTATTCACTGTTTCCACACCCAAGCATCTCCCTCACCCATGGATATTACAGTGTATACCTTTTCTACAGCTAAATTTACACTACTAATGACAGGAGTGGGGGATTTTGCATCCCCCACGCTAAGGGGAAACACTGCTCAAGATACAGACAGATTTACAAATGCAGTCTATAAGCACCTACATAGATGTATGGATCATGGCATCACTGGTAAACCAAAACTCACTCCTCCTAGACAAGAACACCAGTCTGGTGGACCTCTGCAATAAACAGGCTATACCAGAGAAGTAGGACAATGTTCCAGACAAACAGCAAATCCCACGAAGGGCAGACATCCGTGACCACTATTAGTATGATACGTAGGTCCCTCATGTCATCATCCAAGGCTAACATCAGCAGGAGAATATGCAAGGATTCGAAAGATAACCACAAAGCCTTCTTTGGCTATGTCAAGGATCTAAGTGGTGACATACAGATTTGCACTGTGCTGGTGAAATATATCACAAAATATGCTGACCCTACTGATATCACCAACATCCTTGCAGATATATTCAGTGCATACTTTACCCCCTAAAGAGCCCACAACACTACCAGAAAGGTACAGTATCCCACACATCAGAGACACACAGATGGAAATGGCCTTCTCTAACAGCATAACACAGCATCAATGGAAGCAGATGCTGTCCCAGAATGCATCTTGCAAACTGTACAAGACAACTTGACCCCCCACCTAATTAAGCTTTCCAACCTCAGCCTCTCCACAGGCTACATGCCCATACAATGGTGCATGGCAACGTTATTCCACTCCATCAAGGTGGATCACAACTGACCATGGTAACTACCACCCCATAAGCCTGACTAGCCTGGTCTGCAATGGTATGGATCACATCCTCATGGCACTCATTAACAAAGACATTGGTAACCTCCGAACACGTGACCCAACCCAGGTCAGCTTGGTTGAGTGCAGTTCATGCCTACTGAACCTGTTTGACATCTTACATACAGTCACCAAGACGTTAGATGATGGGGGAGGTGGTTCACACATACTACCTGGACCTCGCCAAGGCTTTTGACACCATGCCCCACTAGGGTATTATTGATAAACACACCAGCCTGTACATCCATCCATACATCACAGGTTGGGTTGCCAATGGGCTTACACACAAAACCCACATGGTACGACTAGTGGTCTCCAGGTCCAACTCTTGACCAGTCACGACTGGTGTCCCACAGGACTCACTACTGGGAGCCCTACTATTTGGCGTATACTTCTCAGAGGTACAGGCAAACACAGGTGGACTATGGCAGACCATGCTTGGCAATGACTGCAAACTGGGAGCCATGACTGATAGTCCATATGACACAGGCATCCCTCAAGGGGCCTCACAGAGACCGTCACAGGGTGTCAATGTCATGGCCTCCAGCCAAGTGCCACTAACTGCATGGTCATTCCATTGTGGAATATTAAGCACCCACATATTAACACATAAGTGGCAGCCACTTTAATACAGACGAGGTAATGGGGTATCTGGGGACTAAGGTAGATAGTGATCTCCCCTTTGACAATCATATCTCCACAGTAGTTAGGACATCCTTCTCTGTAGGCCATCTGATTACTAAAGGGTTCCCATCTAGACATACTGGGGTTATAGTGCCCCTTTACTCATCACTCATCAATCCCATCATAGGGTATAATAACGCATTTGGGATGTACCTCAGAAGAGACTTCCAACAGCTGGGAGGTCCACTAATGTACCTCACCAAGGGAAATACTGGCCTCCAACATTCGGCCTATGCAGCCAGACTGAATAAACTCCTGCTTTACTCAGTGGCATCTTGTTTACCCAGAGATGATCTCTGCTGGCCAACACAGCCATGTTGAACTCAGGCTTAATGGATATGCTCCACCAATGGGAATCCATGTCACAGTGAGCCACACACTGTAGTGAGTTGAACCTTGCTCCAACAATAACCAGAAGATGCTGGAGGGATGGATTCCTATTACAGACACTTCCCATACTTTAGAACAACATCCATAACTACATTATACAGAGCCCCTCACTAACACTCTGCAAGAGAAACCTTGAAGAGTGGATGGGAAACAGTAGATGCACCCCAGAGATCACGCCATTGGCCCTGTTCCACAGAGGGACAGTTAATGAATCAATGAGGTGGCAAAAGCTGACACATTTTGACTGGGCTTATGAATGGCCTCTGGCAGTTGACCAAGTACCTACCTATGAATCTATACATACAGTATCAGCACATGCTGATAGCTTAATTTACTGTTCAGGTGTTGACTTTCCTTGTGCCAATGGCAGCTGTGTGTGCAATAGTAGAGGGCTGCCTATGTTGGATCCACACAGCAGACTGCCTATACATGATAATTTACAGGTAGACTTGTGTATGTGCCATCCATTTTTACTGTATGTGCAGGTGGAGAAAGGTGTCAGTCCCTAGGTGCCTACACTATCAGTGTGTGTGCTATACATACCCTCTTTGCCAATGCATGGGCATACTGGCAATGCCTTCGTCTGCCTACTGGGGCTGGCTCAGGGTGTTTGTGGTCTGAGTACCTCTGTGCTTGTGGGGCCCTTGGCAATGGTGGTGGGCTGTGAGGGCCTTCACCATTCTGTCCCTGCTGCAGCTGTTTCCGCAGGACCATATTGTGTAGCATGGCACATACTATGAAGATGTGGGCACATGTGCCTGGAGAGTACTGCAAGGTCCACCAGATATGTCCAAGCAAAGGAGCCATGATTTCAGCATCCCAAACACATGCTCTATGATGATTTTGGTTTGTGCATGTGCCTCATTATGGCTTTCCTGCATGGGTGTGTGTGCATTTCTGATGGGAGTCATCATCCATGGTTCAAGTGCATAGCCAGCATCCCCCACCAGGTGGCCATTTGGGATGTTCCCCCTGGGAAATAACTGATAAAGCTGTGAGGCATGCCAGATGTGGGAGTCGTGATAGCTTCCTGGTCTGCCAGCACACACATCCATGATAATGCCCTGGGCATTGCACATGACCTGGCAGTTGATGGAGGGGTATCCCTTGCGGTTAATGTAGTGCCTTCCCTTCTCACTGGGTGGTGACTTGATGTGTATGTGTGTGCAGTCTATTGCACCCAGTACCTCCGGGTATTCTGCCACATGATGGAAGAGACGCATATTGCTGGCCAACTCCTCCTGCGTTCGGGGGAATTATGTGTGCTCATTGGCATGTGGTAACATGGCATCCAGGAACCGGTGTAGTACCCTGGATGCTGATGCCTGTGAGATCCCCATGATATCCCCAGTTGGTCTTTGAAAGGTACCCTGTAGCTAGTATTCTCAGGCTTATACATACCTTCATATCCACTGGGATGGGTTCCCCTCTGTTTGTTCTGGCTCTGAGGTGTGGCTGGCATAGCTCCACAAGTTGCTGTAGGATGTCCCTGTCCACCCTTTAATGCTCTACTATCTCCAGATCATGTAGCCCCTGGCAGGTTACCCTGGTTTGAATACTCTCCTCCTCCTCTGGTGCCTGAGGTGGTTGTGTGCATCATCCTCCATACCACCTTCAGTATCCAACACATGCTGATGGATCAAATCTATGGCAGCCTCTAACATGTACATACTAAAAGTTCCCCATCTCTATACACCACTGGTGTAGAGTGTATGGGAATACACAAATGTGTGTGAGGTGCTTTCACACTTCATACTATTGTGCTATGGATGCTGCTGATGTCAGTGGGTGTGTATGAGCTATTCCAGCTGCAGCGTGTCTTAATTATGGGTTTTGCAATGAGTACTGCAAGTGTGGGGCCTTTACTGTGGAGATATGCTTGCCTGCCTTGATTAATCTGTTGCCCTTTAATTCAATTTTAAACCTGGATCCCCTCCCATTATCAGGCATGCATCCACCTGCTGTCTTTCTTGTTTTGTACTTTCCCTACCCAGTAATGGCAAAATGTGTCTTGTAGCTGATATACTGCAAATTGGCTTTGTTCTGCTTTGACACTTTACTGTTTTCTTTGCAGTACAGCCCCTCCCCTTTCCTGTTCTGCAAGTAGCTGCTTGCAGCCTTGTTAGCTGTTGTCAATGGCCCACTGTAGGGTCTTAGGTGTTAATTAGTCATTTGTACTCCAATTTCACTGCTGCAGCATTTCCTTATTTCTTTCCTATATCCTTCCTGTTTCAGCTGCAGTGCGCGCTGCACAAACCCGTTTACCGGGTTTACATGCGTTTTCATCTCCATTCACATGCATACTCGGTTACCTTGTGTACTCTCAGCTAAGCATAGCTATGACCAGTTCAACACACCCCTATCCTGCAGCTTTGCCTAGCTAGGGGCAAACCGGTTTAGCAATGCTCCAATGTGCTTACAGCAATGGCGACACACCCCTCTTTTGATGTCATCTTTATCTCAAGTGCACACCTCGGTGTTATAACGCTGCACTGTGAGGTGCATCCTTACACCAGCAGAGAATCTGTGATTCTCTATTACTCCTCTCATTTGCATGACATTGCCTATTAATTCCTAGCTACCGCACATAACACTTTCACAGCTCCTTAGCAACCCTTGCGCCATAGTATGGTGTAGCATGCCTGCCACTGACTTTTATGGGGAAATCGTGATATGTGTTACTTTGCAGTTTTATTCTATATTTTTATATTTTCCTTGTGATCCCCTTTGCGCACCACTGCCCTGCGCTTCCACGTCATGATAGTGCGACTATATATATTAAATGTTAATTTTATATTTTTACATTTTTTTATGCCAATGGCTATATATTTAGCCATTGGAATATATTAACAATATAATACATGTGTTTGGTCGGCTGTCATGGCTCCGATTTTATGTTTGCAAAAATGTAAACCGTTTTCTATGGTTTACATTTCTGCATGCTTACACTATGCCTGCACCACTTCCTGGATCGCTACATACCTTCATTTGCATGCTACACTGCTGCACATGGGGTAATTAGCATACAGGGCCTGGGAGTTGTGTGGGCGTAGCGTATGCAGGTAGTGCACGTGGGAGCAGCTCGTACCTGGATCGCTCGACGGCCATATTTGGTGTTAGAATGCCGATGCTACGCCTGCACCTGGCGCACGCTTTACGAATCCTGGGGAGTATTTCAACATGGAACATGAATAGAAACACATTTCAATATTTGTTGAACAATAGGACATATGTCCCTACAGTAAGTTTGGTGTAAACATACCTATTGATTTGTGTGTTTAGATTATTGTTGCAGATATGGTGGGGGGAGTGAGAGCTGTCAATTAACTTATATATCCTTGCAATACTCACAACTTTAATGATCATTGCTCTAATCATTACTTTACAGGTATTATTACAATACCCTATGGCTTTGGTTTGGGCAGTGGTGTGTTTGTACAGTGTATACTTCAACTGTCTTATAGCTAAATTCTACATCTCTTACCTGGTAGGCCTGTGGAGGGAATGTTTGTTAACACTACCTGACTGTTTCTAAACATAGTTTCCAAATCAATATTATGCACATACCTCTCAATCTCTTATTGCACACACTCTGGACAAAGCTTGATAACATGGGGGTACAAATAGGGACATATTTTGAATATTGCTCTCATAAACTTGGACAGTTGATAGATTAACAGGATTTGTTTTCATATACATTTTCTGAAGGTTTTGAGGTCTGAAAATAAAATGTGTGTCATTATTTAGTGAATACAATTCTGAGATCATCCTACTGATTTGCCAGGGCGACAGAGGAACAGGCGGAAAATATGAGCCAATTATCTGGGCATTCTGCAAACATCTGTACAGTTGAGAGGTATGATTATGCATACAGCTTACTACCACTCCCAGGATTTAAACCATAGCTCTGTCTGATAAAAATACAATGATTTATTTATTTATTTTACATTTGTTTACCAGGAGAGTCCGACTGGGCATAAAACCCTTTTTCAGCACAGGCCCGGGGAGAAAAGCTCCATTGTTAGTAAACTATTTTGTTAGTAGAAAGAAAACTGTATAATACAATAAAGAAAACAATAGTAACAGGCATTCATAACGGTAGAAAAACTAGAACAGAATAAATTGGTCAATTGGGAGACAAGACCAATAATCTTGTATAACAAAGCTTCTAGAAGACAGTTCTTACAGTAGTCACAGGTAGTAACACTGTATACAATGAGTGCAATTATGATACTTAGTCTTATATACAGGTAGCATAGCAAACTGAAGTCTTAAAATCTGGCAGATATTAACAGTGAGAAAGAAAATAAACAACATAAAGTAGCCATATGACTTAAACTCAATGCTCATTACATACACAATTAAAATTTTAAAATCAGCTAGTTCCATAGTTTGGGCTACCCATGCCCAGTACATGTACTGTTGTGTCAACCACTGTTTCTCACACTGTGTTACATAAAAATATGTAGCACACTGTGTGTAGTATGAAATTTAAGTTTCATCAGAGTGTGCTGTTTGGATATTGCTGTCTATTCCTTCGGTGTTTTCTGTCTAAGACTCTCTTGGTTGTACAATCTGACCTTGTAATTACAACAGTCTTATACACATTCCTAGACATATTTTTATGTAGCACAGTGTGAGAAACAGTGGTTGACACAACAGTACTATTCTGATATCAGATTTTGGTGAATGCTACATGTCAGGCCATGCAATACCAGGGTAAATACTACCAGTCCAGGATTTAAATCTTTATTGCCAGGCAGTTACAGTTTTCTTATCTGACAGACCTGTGGGGGGGAATATTTGTTAACACTACCTGACTGTTTCTACACATATTCCCAGTTTCCGAGTTAATATTATGCACATACCTCTCAATCTCTTAATGCTCACACTTTGGACAAAGCTTGACAACATGGGGGTACAAATAGGGACATATATGAATATTGCTCTCATAAACTTGGACAGTTGCTAGAGTAACAGGATTTGTTTAATATACATTTTCTGAAGGTTTTCAGGTCTGAAAATCAAATATATGTCATTATTTAGTGACTACAATTCTGAGATCATCCCACTGATTTGCCAGGCAGACAGAGGAGCAGGCAGAATATATGAGCCAATTACCTGGACATTCTGCAAACATCTGTACAGTTGAGAAGTATGATTATGCATACAGCTTACTACCACTCCCAGGATTCGAACCACAGCTGTGTCTGCTAAAAATACAATTTGAGTTTCATCAGAGTGTGCTATTTGGATATTGCTGTCTATTCCTTCAGTACTTTCTATCTAAGTCTCTCTTGGTTGTACAATCTGATCTTGTACTTACAACAGTCTTATACAGACATTCCTAGACATTTTTATATGTAGCACAGTGTGGGTAATAGTGGGTAACACAACATTACTATTCAGAGAATGCAACACTAAATGCCATACAATACCAGAGTAAACACAACCAGTCCAGGATTTAGAACTTTATTGCCAGGCAGTTACAGTTTTATTTAAAAATGACCTATATGGGACTATTACTGTCATATTGTCTGGTTTATTCATTACAACCCATACACAGTTTTTATACTGCCAGGTGACTTTCTACTACTTTATATTTATTTGGTATGACTACTATAATAGTACATTAGTAAACGGTTATTGGTATGACTACATACACATTGCTGGGACATCACCACTCTGCCTTGCTTCTTATACCCACTCGTCCAAGAGATCCCTCTTCCTCCACTTCAAGTCGGCATAGTGGTGTTGGACCTGCTCACCAGCCCGGGGAATACCAGTGGCACTGGTGAGATCATGGGCAAGATGTTCCCAGGCTTCCACTTTATATTAGGAGCCCTGGTACTGGCCCTGCAGCAGTCTCTCATCATGGTTTTGTACCAGGATTCCGACCATGACCTTGGACTCCTGTATGCCCCAGCACTGCGTCCGGAAGTGCATGCCCTCACCAACTCCTGCCATACTGCCTACAGTGGGAAGCTGCTACCAGTTATCAGCTGTATTCCCATCTGCGGGGTTTAAATTCGGACAATTTCCCACCCTTTGCCATGACTGGATGGTTTTGAATATGCTAAGCTAAACTACGGGCAAACCTGCTTAGCTAAGGCTGGCAGTGCTTAAAGAGGCAGGTTCAGCATTGCTTACCAATGGGCAAATCCACTTAGCTGGGCTATCCATTGCTTAGAATTCATATGTACACAATGCTTACACCCAGTCAGCAAAGCTATGCAATGCTTAGCATTGCTTATTTTTTATTTTATAAACTATCTGCTCTATGGGATTGATTCATCATTACATATTATAAATTTGTTTACTGTCCCTGACATCCCCCAATGTGCTTTCATTACATTTATTCATGTGTGACTATACTGTATGGGGCACTTGTGTTTAAATGGGGGGTTCACATCTTTATTAAACTGACACCTCACATCTGGATCTACTACAGTACTCTGGTTGACAGATATATGTTATTTAGTAGCTAATTATTAAAAAAAATATTTATGTACTTGTTTCACATGTAAAATGCAAATTGGTTACAGTGGGGATTGAACCGTGAATGGTGCTTGCACTACTACAGTATTGCAGCACTGCTTATGTTGGCTTTGTCTTGCTATTTAACTTCTTGTACTGTTTAAGCTGGTCTAAGCGTAGCTAAGCAATGGGCACTCCTGTGCAGCTACACTTAAAAATGTTATTGCATGTGTAAACAAATGTATTTGTTGTGTTTTATTATTTTTACCCTTCAGAATATCCATGCTAATGCTGAACCTGTTATTCTATCAACTTTCTGCTGTGTGGGACAATTGTCCCTTTTGGCTTTGTCCACATTCCTTACTCTGATGGGTTGGGAGGTGTGCGCTATGTGCTTATGCTAAATGTGTTATTCTAACAACTTTTGTCTTGATAGGGACAATTGTCTCTTATGGCTTTGACCAGATTTGTTATCCTGATAGGTTGGGGGTGTTATGAGTGTTCTCGCTCATTTTAAATTGCCAAAAAGCAATTCTGGAGTGCAGGGGGTTTGTATATTGTGAGAGCTCTGCTCTCAGACACACCCCCTGCTCTCATACATGGAACCATGTCCATTTTACAGCACGGCAGAGCACCTTCATACATATGCATGGCGCTCTGCTGTGCTGAACAGGAACAGTCCCTGCCGTGCAGGAATAACTTATTCCTGCATGGCTGCTTGCTGAATCTGGGGGTAAGGAAAGGATTCACAAACCCTGTCCATAATTGTATAGAGGTGATACAAAAACATCCACGCACCATATCCCCAAAAGCAATTTGAAAAAGTCCTGTCACTCCATGGAATGTACACATCACTGATACGTAATGAAGACAATATGTAAATGAAGTCCCTCACCCTACACAACAAATGTGTGATTGTGCAGTACAGTGTGTAGGTGTGACTTATATTAGTAGGGATAGAAGAACAGGTTAACAGCAAAAGCATAAAATATGTACTTGATATCCTTGTAAACTGATGCATCTAATAATACAGAGTCGCCATTGGCAGGCATGCCAGTCAGAACAATGGAGTGTCCCAAATTCAGTCAGGTGTGTGTCATCTACTATGATCAAACTGAGCTCCACCCAATGGCTGCCACTGCAAAAAGATGCAGAAACTTTTTATGAATCACTAATATCCATGACTGTGGAGCACAGAATATTTCATGTTGTGCCACAAACTAGTTGTGTCACTCCAGCAGTCTAGAGCAGTCATAGTGAAATAATTGTACATCACAATATGTAGAATATAAATATAGGGTACAGCCATAAGGGTTGGGAGGGTGGCCTGATGGTTAAGGTGTTTGCCTTGCAAGTACAAGCTGCAGGGTTTGAATCTCACAAGGGATAATTGGCTAGGCTTAAAATGGCTCGCAAGGGCAGTCAGCTTAGTACTAATCTATGAATCTATAATCTATGATAGGAGGATACACAAGCATTCAGATTTGTGTTGCTGTAGTTACCAGCACAAGTCCTACATGTGCAGCTTGCCAGAATGCTCTTACTGTGACCTAGAAACTAATCTTATAAATATGACAACACAGAATGTGGTGCTATGCCCTTCAAATACCAGCAATATGTGAATGCCACCTTAAAAAACAGCACATATGAAAGATTCACAATTGAACGTGCTTTCCTGACACAGCTGGCAGAGTGGATATACCTCCAAATTATACACTGTATGCACCCTGCAAATTGTGTGCCCTGGTACATGCGGCACATTACAAAAGATAAGCATTACAACAGATAAGCTATTGTGTTTCTCCCGACAACAGGCATGACAGATGTAGAATGTTTCATGTTGGGTTGCTAGTGATTCATGTCAGTAATAATGACTGTCATGCAGTTGTGGTCTCCCATGTCCCACCTACACAACTGCCTTACGTCTAACTAAGCTATGTTATACAATGTAGATAGTAGACCACACATACTGGCATACTACCTGACGCTCCTAAACACTTGTACCTGCTGTGTTCCCCCTAACAGCTCTATAATAGTGGATGTACCAGTCACTGTGAGGTAATGCTCATATATACACTACATGACATGAAAAGTAATTGTGCTGGCAGACTGTATAATCTCTTATAAAATTTACTTTCTCGCTTTCCTGCAGTCCATAGCCATGTACAAACCAGTCTTCAGATACACAACAACCATCCCTTCTATGGTGAATTAGGTTAATATTAATAGTTATAATACCAGAGCTGCATGTGTTTTGTGTACACTCCAATTCCTTTTGAGTGCTTCTGTGTCATGAAGTGTGTTCATAGACATTTATATATATATATATATATATATATATATATATATATATAGAGAGAGAGAGAGAGCTATTGATGTAACTGTATAATATATATATATATATATATAGATGTGTGTGTGTGTGTGTGTGTGTGTGTGTGTGTGTGTGTGTCTAAACATCACTGACATGTATATATATATATATATATATATATATATATATATATATATATATATATATTAATTTGTAACAGTAATACATATGTAGACTGGAATGTGTTGGTTCACAAACTACAGTACATTACAATGTACTGTACATATGTACACAAAGTGACTGTCCCATTTGTGATCAGTACAGTGGAATGCATATGGTATAAGGTGTAGTCTCAACACCATGAAACTTGTATACACCTCAGATGGCTTATTGGTAAGTCCCATGACTATAGTGTGCACGGTCCAGGGTTCAACAACTATGATGCTTTACAAATGTATTTTACTCCAGAATAAGGCTCATTTAAGCATTTGTAAGCATGTTTAAAAGTGCTTGTGTGACATTATAGCAGCGGTTAAACACAGTTAAACAAACTTTGTAACGTATAACCTGTGCGTGCAAACACGGCCACATCCGTTAACTACTCAGGATATGTACATGTCAGTGAAGTAACATCTCACTATGTGCTGACATAACATTACATTCTCTGTTGACTTTACTCTCCAGCACACATGGGTTTATATGAGTGTTTTGAATGTTTATTATACAGACGATTACTACCTAAATATGCAATGTGTGGTTAAGGTATACTTTTGAACATGGTAAACATCCCTGCCTTTATTGGGATTGGGACCTCGAATACACAGATACTATGCAGATGCTGTAACCATTACACTATTGACATTAATGTTGCTTCCACCTATTTCCTATTTAGATGATTTCTATGTGTAAGCTAGGCTACGCAAAGGGCGGAGGCCCCCAAACCCACTGAGCTTTACTTACTCTTGAAATAACATAGAACAAATGTACTGTGAGACAATACATTACATTCCTAACTACATTAGGCATAGCCCCTCACTGACACATTTGAAGGGAAACCTTGTTGTGTGAATGGGTAACAGAATATACACCCCTGGGATCATGTGTCCCAGAACCATACAGCCAGGGGGTGGGAGAGCCTGTCCAGTTTGATAGCTGTGAGACCTGTTGGGGGAATTGAATGGTGTTGAATTGTCACATTAACATGCCCTCTTTAGATCACTAAGTGCTCCTATCACCCTCCACAACCCCAGTCTTCAACAGCTTCCAGCAACTCTGCCTGGAATTGCTTCATTGGCTATGCTTGACAGAGGCTCTGTTACTTCATCAATGGTGCGGAGAAACCCAACACACTGTAGCTGTGATATTGCTTAGTGCACATTGCATGTCCACTTTTTGGCATTTGTGGCTCTTTCTGTGTACATAGCATAATGCTGTCATTATTCATTTTCATGGATCATGCTAATGGATTGATTGCATACTAGACATGTTCTTCAGAAATGCAGAAAACAAGGGTGACCGATTACTGTCTATCTGGCTATCCCAGCAGATCATTACATACTATTTTGTAGCAGGTTTGATAGTAAAACCAGATGAAAACCAAACCTGCATACTGGTCTTAATGTTGCTTCATGAAGGTATGTCTTTAGATTAATATTTCAGTGGATATTCTTCATTTGCCATCTTTTTTCAATATATTTTTTATTTATTTGTTCCAGTAAATTATTGGTGGCTTAGGTTTAAAGGAAAATATTAAATTTAAGAAACTGTTTATAAGAATGGCTCTTCTGACATCTATAATGTGACTACATCTGCTGTTCTGATTTGTTATGCCTTTCGTGATTTTTGAAATCATTCATAGAACACATAATAAAACAAAATCCATGCCATTATTTATTTTACAGTATTTGTGCCTTGCACCTGGAGGCAAGAAAACAGATGTCAAGTGCCAATCTACTTTAAGTAAAAGGGTAAAATAATTTACTGAAGAAGTTCATAGCCAGTTTACCCACTGCAATTTCACCTTTACTGCACTAATTCTGCAGTGCCACATAGCTTTAAATCATTTTCTGAGAAAAAAATAGTAATCTGTAAATAAATGCTATACAAATTCTTCTAAATATCTGTTTGGAAAGCAAGGCAATCTATAAAAATGAATAATTCTTTATTTTATAAATGTCAGGAACAACATTCTCATGTCAAAAAGCTTTTGACAAAATCTTTGAACAGATTCTACATGCAACTGCTACAGTCAGCTGAGCCACTTGGTGTCAAAGGAGTACATAAGATTTACACAAGAAGTACATTATCGGAATTAATGCATTAACCTTAAATTAAAATAAACCTATATTATGCATTAATTTTGTTTTCTGGTCACATTTTTTATTATGTTTCATGGAAAATACAGCTATCTCCTGTCTGTGTTTCTGCATATAGATTACAGAGATTCATTTATTAAAACTAATAACATATCCAAGTATTTGGATATTTATTATTTAATATATCTCTTATCCTCTAACAGAGAATGTTTTGAAGTTCTGTAATCATACACTATCACAATATGAATATTGAAAGAAATAGAATTATTGATAGATAGACCTAATAAAATAAAACAAGCAAAGGAGGTTTTCAGTTATCACCTTCAGAAAACCTCTTACATACCAATGGAATTTGGAGATCTGACAGTCCCCGTTCATGACCTCAGAAACCAAGTAGTCTGAAATCTTTACAGATGAGAGGACTGACTGTGGCTTGTCAAGGCAATGCCCTGAAAACCTGCCTGGTAGAAGTAGCAGCAACTGAAGCAACCAAGCTAATGGACTTGGATTTTTATGCAATGCTAATTGTGGGGTATCAGATTAGATTGACAGGAATGGATAAATTGGTTAGGAAAAAGCTGTGTCAGATAGAGAAATGAAGGCTTGCATGTGGAAGGGATTTGGTAAGGCCATGGGAAATAACTTGAAGGTAGTCTCAGGGATGTCCATTCAGAAATAAATGGTGGAACTATATTTATTTCTATCAGTGAAGTCACTGTGAAATTTATACAGTCCAGAGATATCAAGGCTGTTGTACTGGATGAGATCCAGCAAGAAATGCTGAAGGCAATGGGTGCTGTTGTGATTTTAGTTAATGCGTCTTTAATATGCTTCATGAAAAAAGGGACAGTGTCTCTAGACTGCAAACGGGGGATGTGGGCCTCATTTTCAAAAAGGTGTAATGGAAAGATGTGTTTCAGTTCTTAAGTGATATCACTCCTCATCCTCTCTAGAAAGTTGTTGTTATGATGCTAGAAAGGAGACTTCATCAGGTATAACAGACCATGAGCCAGGATAAATGATGTTGATGCCACACCGCCCACGTAACTATGGGTCATTTTTTTCCCTTTCACAGATAAAATGGAAATATTAGGAGTCTGTCATTATAATCAACATGTTTTCTTTGCAACATATGACAATTTATTGCATGGTGTTTTTTGGATGACATAACAGCTGTATATGGTCCTAGTACTGCTAATGTTTATTTGGTCCCTACATTCTACAGTAACAATTGCATCTGTCTTTTTTAGGTTTTAAGTCAAAAGCATTCAGGATGGATAAAGTACTATGCCAAAGATTTCCCACATCTCACCTTTTGTTCAAGTCTATCATGGAGTGTATGTGCATTCACTACTATGGTCTGGAGAGAATGTCGTCTGGAGATATGAAGTTATCATTGTCTGTGGATGATGATGTGATCTTATTTTCAAGTTATTGAAATACCTGTCATGCATTTCAACAGGGTGTTGCTGAGAGAGATGTTGATGGGAAGAAAAGCAATACCTCAAAATTAGACATCATGGTTTTCTCCCACAAAAGAGTGGATATCAATCTAGTGCCAAGTGGGTGGAGCTTCCATAAGTGCAGAAGTTAGGGATTTAGGATCTTTTTCAAGAGAGAGAGGTAGAGTGAATCAGAAAACTAACCAACAGATTAGTTGAGTAGTATCGGTACTGCAGGCAGAATCAGAATTGGTTCATTTAGTACCCCTTGAAGTGGCACCCCATCCACTCTGCTCTGCAACTGAAGAGAAAAAAAAAAAAAAAAACCTTCTGCTCTTTTAATTAAAATGTAGTAAGCCAATATCTGGACTTTCTGTACTGGCATTTCAGAAGACAAAACAAGACTGAAGAAAATGCTCAAACTCTTGATCATGCCTTCTAATACTTTGGGCCTGTGGCAGCTGTCCCCTTTGCCCCACACTTGCTATGCTACTGATTGCAGGTGTACAGAGTTATGATGCAAAGTAAGAAATATGACAAAGACTGGAGCTCCTGGTTTACAAGTCAGTGTCTGTTTTCATCCTGATTTGTGGTCATACCGATGGATGTGATCAAACAGGTGAGACTGCAAATGTAAATACAAAAAGTGTTGCTCCTTGCAGGGTCAATGATCTCACTATCCATGGCAGAGAGTTAGGCCCTCAGCTTTCTGGGAGGATTTCTGAGAAGACCCAATAGTTTTCTGCATTAAGCAGAATCAGCAGAAGGCATTTTTTACCTGGTGAGTATGTGCTCAGTGCCTCCCACAAGAGATATATCAAGCAGAGCCCATTGGGAGGATTCCACAGGCAGAATTCACTTAGGTTAACATGTACAAAAGTGATGGATGTAGTAGTGATAGAACATGCCAGTCAGAAGCATAGCTGGTTCAGTTAGCACCTTGGGGCGATGCTATGAAGCAGCACCCCACCTTCTCAGCTCTTCAGGTGAAGAAAAAAAAAAGCACTTCACTATAATAAGCAGAAAGTGGTTGGCTTATTACAGTTAGGGCTTTGCACCCTCCCTTCAGCCCCAGCCATTCAGGTTCCATTTTTGTGCCATGACCCTACCCTCTTTTAACATATTTTAGTAAGAAAAAAAACACATTTCTTGTTTTAAACTGTGGCAAACTGTTTGCTATAAATGTAACAGTCATTACAGTTTATGTTTGCCTACACGGAATGCTTCAGTGCTCATGTTTTAGTTAAAAAAAGAAAACATTTATTTTTAAAATGTAGCAAACAGCTGCTATAGTTTATATCCTTCAGGGAGTGCTACAGCACTCTGGGTTTACTTAAAAAATACCTTTAAACTGTAGCAAGCTGTTTGCTACAATTTGGAAAGCAGTTGCTACAGTTTAGACCACACACGAGTTTGATTGCAAATGCAATATGTTTTTTTTAAATTTGGTATTACACTAAGAGAGATCATGACTGGCTGATTATGCCCCCAGCACTTCATGTACTGTATTATACCTTTGTGGTAGTGTCTCCCTCATTATGCACCCCAGAAAATTGATGGATGTCAGTGCATGCATTTTCTGTACATAAGCTTATAGGGCTTTGATGCTGATTAAGATAATTTTATTTTATATAAAGCTACATAAATTGCTAATCTGTTGAATGTTTGGATATACACATGTACACACACAACTATATACATATGTCTATACACACACACACACACACATATATATATTTATATATGGGTCCCCTTCAGTAGATCGAACTTTTACAAGTTCGAAGCTTATATGGCTGAGACCATATGACTGAACTTGTAAAAGTTCGTACAGACTGAATGGAGATCCACGTACAGTGCGGAACGGGAAGATTTCTCTTTTCCGCAATGTAATGTGATCTCAGAGTTGTTGTATTTAAGTAGGTGGGGTGTAGGGGGTTCAGAGGAAGGTAGCCCCCGTGCTACATACGTCTAGTTTTGTTTTTGTATTTTTTTTTTTAATTTTTATTCAGTGTTCTAACTTTTGCAAGTTTGATCATGTGGTCCTGGCCATATGAGCTTTGAAACCTCCATATAAACACAAGTGCCCTATACTGTATAGTCACACATGAATAAATGTAATGAAAGCACATTGGGGGATGTTAGAGACAGTAAACAAATTTATAATATGTAATGAATGATGAATCATTCCTATACAGCAGATAGTTTATAAAATAAAAAAATAAGCAATGCTAAGCATTGCACAGCTTTGCTGACTGGGTGTAAGCATTGTGTACATATGAATACTAAGCAAAGAATAGCTCAGCTAAGTGGATTTGCCCATTGGTAAGCAATGCTGAACTTGGCCATTTAAGCACTGCCAACCTTAGCTAAGCAAGTTTCCCATAGCTGAGCTTAGCTCAGCATGTTCAAAACCATCCAATCATGACAAAGGGTAGGAAATTGGCTTTATTAAAACCCCACAGTTGGGAATACAGCTCATAACTAGTTGCAGCTTCCCACTGTAGGTAGTATGGAAGGTGTTGGTGAGGGCATGCACTTCCGGGTGCAGCGCTGGGGCATACAGCAGTCAAAGGTCAGGGTAGGACTCCTGGTAAAAAAAAAAAAAAAACTTAATGACATACTGCTGCAGGACCAGTACCAAAGCTCCCAATATAAAGCGAAAGTCTGGGACCGTCTCGCCCATGATCTCACCAGTGCCACTGGTATCCCTTAGACTAGTGAGCAGGTCTGGTACCACTATGCCGACTTGAAGCGGAGGAAGAGGGAGCTCTTGGATGAGTGGGTTCATGAAGCAAGGCATAGGGGTGATGTCCCAGCAGTGTGTAAGTATTCTTATCAATAACTCTTTACCAAAGTCCAGTGTTTGTATGTGATGGATAGCTATGCCTAACTATTTCTCTATTCCCTTTACAGCTGCAGCTGAGCGGGCTGTGAATCAGGAAGCCCATATCAGTAGGTTGCAAAGGCTGTGTTGTGAGGCTGGTGAGTAACAATCCTGCTTGTATTAGTCATACCAAATAAATATAAAGTAGTAGAAAGTCACCTGGCAATATAAAAACTGTGTATGGGTTGTACTGAATAAACCAGACAATATAACAGTAATAGTCCCATATAGGTGATATTTAAATAAAACCATAACTGCCTGGCAATAAAGTTCTAAATCCTGGACTGGTTGTGTTTACTCTGATATTGTATAGAATTTAGTGTTGCATTCTCTGAATAGTAATGCTGTGTTAACCACTGTTATCCACACTGTGCTACATAATAAATATGTCTGGGAATGTCTGTATAATAGTGTTGTAAGTACAAGGTCAGATTGTACAACCAAGAGAGACTTAGACATAAAACTCTGAAGGAACAGACAGTCTGATGCAACACAAATTGTTGTATTTTTAGCACAAAAAGCCATGGTATGAATCCTGGGAGTGGTAGTAAGCTGTATGCATAATCATACCTCTCAACTGTACAGATTTTTGCCGAATGTCCAGATAACTGGCTCATATTTTTGGCCTGTTCCTCTTTCTCCTTGGCAAATCACTGGGATGATCTCAGAATTGTAGTCACTAAATAATGACATACATTTGAGTTTCAGACTTCTAATCCATCAGAAAATGTATATTAAAACAAATCCTGTTACTCTAGCAACTGTCTAAATATTTATAAGAGCAGTATGGAAAATATGTCCCTATTTGTACCCCCATGTTTTCAAGGTTTGTACAGAGTTTGTGCATTAAGAGATTGACTGGTATGTGCATTAGGCATCTGGGCAGTTTTGTCTTGCGAAAAAATCTAAAAAATGGCAAATGTCCTGAGATTTTAAGACAAAAAAATATTTATTAAGTTTTCTTTAATAGTTGCATAAAACAGATATTTTATATCTGAAACACCCAAATATTATATAACATACCATAAGCAGCTCAAATGCTACAAGAATAAGCTTTTATTTGGACAAAAACAATGAAGTTATGTCCTTTGCACTGGTCATGGGGTATGTCTGTCCTGCAAAATCACACATTTCTACAAAAATGTCCTACTTTGGGCATTTGAAAAGGTGGCAACCCTAATGTGCATAATGTTAGCTAGGAATCTGGAAACATAGGTTCATAGGTAGGTACTAGGCTATCAGCCCGAGGGCATTTATAAGCCTAGCCAGAGTGTGTCAGCTTTCGCCATCCCATTCATTAATTAACTGAGCCTCTGTCAAGAAGAGCCAATGAAGTGATCCCAGGGGTGTATTTTCTGTTACCCATCCACTCGTCAAGGTTTCTCTTTTAGAGTGTTAGTGAGGGGCTCTGCCTAATATAGTTAGGAATTTTGTTCCAAAGCATAGGGAGTCTCTGTGACAGGAATCTATCCCTCCAGCATGTTCTATTTATTGTTGTGGCGAGGTTTAGCTCACTAGAGCGAGTGGCTTGCAGTGACTTGGATTTCTTTAGGTGGAGCATGTCCATCAATTCTGAGTTGGACATGGCTTTGTAAGTCAGGCAGAGATCACCTCTGAGTTAGCGATAACAACAGTTCACATCTCAGTTGCATGTGCTATTTGTTTTTTTTTTGTTTATGTGTAAAAACAGTCAGGTAGTGTTAAAACACATTCCCTCCACAGGTCTACCAGGTAAGAGAAGTAGAATTTAGCTATAAGACAGTTGAAGTATACACTGTGTACAAACATACCACTGCACAAACCAACGCCATAGGGTATTGTAATAATACCTGTAGAGTAATGATTAGAGCAGTGATCATTAACGTTGTGAGTACTGCAAGGATATACAAGTTATTAAATGACATTTCTCTCTCTCCCCCACCATATCTGCAACAATAATCTAAACACAAAAATCAATGGGTATGTTTACACCAAACCTGCTGTTGGGATATATGTCCTATTGTTCAACAAATATTGAAATGTGTTTCTATTAATGTTCCATGTTGAAATTCTATCACTGTTGGCCTGTTGCTCTCAATGTAACCTGCATGCCTTTGTAATGGCCACTGTGGTTCCATATATATGCATGTGTTCTGTTTGCTAACCAACTGATACAAATATGTTGTTTTGGGTTAATGGGAATATCTATGCATGCTGTTATAACTAATCCTGAAATGTGTTGACTATTACTAACCCACATATGTTCTAAAACTGTAACACCATAGCACGTTTGGGAAGGTTGGTCCCAGTGGACCCACCTCTCAGACCTCATCTGGCTGTGGCACCGGGCCCCAGCATGTCTGGGACCCACTCTGGGACCTCCTCATTCACTGGTCCTGAACCACATTAAGGTTCAGAGATGGGGCTCCTCTCCCCTCGGGAGTGGGCATGGGCAGGATCCTGTCACCTGAAGCCAAGTCTGGGGTTTGGTGTGTAGCGAGCTCCTTAATTGGTTTGGAGATCTGCTACACCAGCTTGAGGGATGCCTGTCACAATTAGAGTGTCAGCCTGCCCCTCCTGTTCAGCCCCCAGCACAGCCACCTTCGGGGCCATGAAGGTGCAGTGGTGACTGCCCATGGATGGGGACCTCAGTCCCACTGTTTTGATTTGGGGGCTCATGGGCTTCCGATTTCCAAACACCCCTTCCTGTCCAAGGTGTTTATCCCCCACATGTGTCATATACTGCCACTGTATGCTGTCTTGTCTGTCTTCCTCCCCAACCTACCTCCCCAAATATACCTGATATCCTTCCCCAACATTCCACTCAAAATATTTTGTCCTATACATAGCTGTGAATTTCACACACATGTCCTCTGGATACATGTAATCTGGTCTAGTTGGCCTCATAACACATTATTGTTGTCCTCACCCCTCACAGGATTTGAGTGTCCAAATATACCTCCAAATGCAGTATATATGCACAGCTGTTGCTGTAGAGGAAATGGACAGCTATGGACCTTCCCTGCACCTGTCCTGCACATCCCTAGCTACTTTCTCTATTTTCCTTCACTCTTTGTGCCCCCCTTTTCACCACTTTCATATCACCCCTTCTTTCTTTTCTTTTAAAGAAATTAGCGCTGGGGTAAGCAGGAGTAAGCTCTTTTAAGCAGTAGTAAGCGTGATTAAGCCTGTTTGCATGGTGCTAAGCAATGTCTACACAGATTAAGCACTTTTCAGGCTAACTGTAAGCATTTTTAACTGGAAACTAGAATTGCTTACCACTGCATAAACCCACTTACAACTGCTTAAAAGTGCCTTAATCACTCTGTATCCAACAGCCCTTGTTCTGCCCAGCAACAAAATAATCAGCCCATTCTTGAACCCAGGACCATGAACATCATAGTCAGAGGAATGTACCACTACTCTATCAAAGACATACTACTGAATGTTTTTAATATATCATGCAATACAGATATAGAATACTATGGAACAAACACTGTGGAACCAGCATGTTTGCAATATAAAAATATACAAATATAGATGTGTATAGTGATAGATGCATATGAAAAGTGTATAAATCAGATATATAGCTGTACATATGAAATTACACATATAGAATAAGTACAATATCCTGGCAGATCGATTCAGTGCCAACTTCACCCCCCTCTCACCCCCTAAATGGCCCATCTCAATACCTGAACACTGCCAAATTCTGGTAATAACGGCCACACAGGTAAAAAACGCACTCTCCAAAGCTAAGAATACAGCATCCATGGGACCAGATGACATCCCGGGCTGTGTACTACATGAACTACAAAATGAACTGGCACCTCACCTAAGTATCATGTTTAATCATACCCTCACCTCAGGCTTCATGCCTACTGAGTGGCGCACAGCTACAGTTATCCCACTCCACAAGGGGGGATCCACCTTGGATCCCGGGAACTACTGCCCCATCAGTCTGATGAGCCTGATCTGCAGGGCCATGGTATGTATTATCATGGAACTTATAAACAAAGACATTGGCAACCTTAAAACACTGGACCCCACCCAATTTGGGTTTGTGAAGGGCCAAGCTCGTCTCCTGAACCTGACTGACTTCTCCGGATCAGTCTGCAGAGCCGTGGACCAGGGTAAGGCAGTCCACACAGCCTATCTGGACCTCACCAAGGCCTTTGACACCATCCCCCACTCTGGAATCATAGATAAACTTACTAAGCTGGGCATTAATCCCTACTTCACTCGATAGGTTGCCAACTGACAAAACCCACACTGTAAATGTAGCTGATTCCAAATCCAGCTCCAGACAAGTGACAAGTGGAGTACCTCAGGGTTCAGTCCTGGGACCTCTCTTGTTTGGCATCTACTTCTCTGAAGTACCCTATTTAAAAGTGAAAATGAAATGTAGTGTTTTATGTACTGATGAAGGGTGGTTAGCCCGAAAGCTTTGCATAAATTTTTTATTTTGGCGTAGTTTACGTATTTGGAGTTTACTGGTCTTTGAATACTGGACAGTACTGTGAGCGTCAATTATGGGAGAGTTGAACAGCCAGCACCATGCGTGTAACTGCTACACAAAATATTGAGATGAGAGAACCGAATGGTTCAGTAAGATGACTTTTACAGAGAGACAACAATTCATTACTCCAGCTGGTGTTTAATGCACCTTCTACTTTGGGAACAGCTAACCAAACAGTAGACGAATTTGAGAAGATACTAGATACATTAGAGAAAAAGTACAAACCTACAAACAACTCCAGTGGCAGCGGTTAAGCTTTCAGGCTTATTTGGAGTTGGGTGTAGTACCGCAAGGACTAAGAACATTAAAAATGCCCTCCTATGCGAATACATACTCAGAACTTCTTGGACATTGGCAGCAACTCAATTTAAAATTGAGTGCAGATTACATGAGACTGATGAATACCTTTTTTGAGTCAGTAGAAAATAAATTAGTAGAAGAAATAGAGAAATCAGAGAATGAAATTCTAAATATGCCCTGTTATACAAATTCTAGTGGCCTGTATCAGATAGTGTTAAATCGCTACACCTGTTTGATCCTAAACTAGAATCTAAGAAAAAAACGCAAGTTACAGCGAGACGTTAATGATTTTAAGAACGGGCATATCTTCTCCTGGCCGAGAAATGAAAATCAAATTTGTTTCACTAAAAAAAGTACTGCAAATCCAAAAGTAAAAAATAATTTGGATCAACTAGATAAATTTGAGACTTCACAACCAATAGAGGGGTCTCTATTCAATCAGAATGTTGGTGTGTGTAACAGCAATCTATAATATCCAATCAACATGCAGAGATAGCCTCAAAAGACATCACAAACAGGAAGGAAACTCCCTCAGTGAACCAAGGAAATGGCTATGGAGAAAATACGGTGCACCCAAAAGTGAAAGAACACTACAATCCTCAGCGTTCGTCAGTGAAGAAGGATAAGGCATCGTATGGTGAAATAACTCCCTTTTCACCTTTTCAGTTAAAGCTACCAGAGAAAATAGCTTTACAACAGAAAATACCAGTGAGGGTCCGCTCGCAACAGCAGGAAGTACAACAGGCAACGGCAGGAATGAAGAGGAAGAGCAACAGCCCTGCACTTTTCAGCAAAATGACTCAACGCTAATACAGATAGTAAAAGGTACTGTAAATCTTTCAACGGTAGCATTAACACCGCATCAAATAGATCTTTTAAGTAAAGGACTGAAGTTTATACATAATTCTTCAGACAATATAGTGGAGGTGATTACGGATATGAAAATGTTTGTAAGAAGTGTAAGTTTAAAACTAATATTCAAGGATGTGAGCTTAGAAGCACCAGTGTGTAAAAAATTAAGCATGTTTACACCATTGATTTGTCCGATTCTAATAGCCTTCTCAAATATTGTTGAAAAAGAACTGAGAGTACTTTACTCTAAAGGGAATAGGAAAAAGTTCTATAATTTGTTGTATGATGAATACGAAGCACTGAGAATGCTGGAAACAGATGATAGGACAGTAGTTAAGCAGATAAAGGAGGTGCAGTAGTGATAATGGATCGGGAAAGGTATATAGAAAGTTTTAAGTCAATATTGAGTGATGGGACAATGATGAAGTTAGGAAGTGTATTTCAGAAGTAAATATGGCAGTATATGATTTACAATTGTCTGATGATATAACAATTGACCTCTTTAACTACTTTTCTGTATCTTGTCCTAGAATCCAGCAAATATATGGAATTCCAAAGATACATAAGAATTTGGAAACTCCACCCCTGAGACCTGTTGTCTCAAGGGGTGGATGGTCAACTGAACCAATCTCAAAGTATTTGCAAATGAAGTTAGGGAAATATTTATGTAAATGTCCCAGTATACTGAAGGACACTAACAGTTTCCTATCTGATTCATATGATTGGTATGATAAATACACTGGTGGAGATTTTATGTTTGTGACACTTGATATCACGTCCCTCTACAGTAATGCCAAATGAGTATGGTGTGGAGGCCATACGCAACTTCTTAAATGTTGAAATTAATATGCAATCCAGGGAAACAGAAAATATATGTACACTACTGGAAATGATACTAACAAAGAATGTGTTTATTTTTAATAAAATACCATATTTGCAGCTGACTGGGTTAGCAATGGGGACCCCAGTAGCTAATACATATGCAAATCTGGTATTATATAAGTGGGAAAAACACTATATGTTTGGTGAGGAGAATGAACTGAGTAACAAAGTAATGTTCTACAGAAAATTTGTAGATGACTGTTTTTTGTTATGGGGAGGTAGTATGGAAGAAGTGGAAAAGTATATTACATATTTAAATAATTCTACAGATTTCCTAAAATTTAAAATGTTAGCATCTAATGATAGTATAGTGTTTCTGGATATTCGATTATACAAGAAAGAAGACAAAATAGAATCTACTATACATAAAAAGAAAGTGAGTGTCAATAAGTATATTAATAGAAGTAGTATGCATGCACCACATACTTTTAAAGGAATACTGTGAGCTCAATTGATAAAAGCAAGTAAGCTAAATACTGAAGAGGATAACTTTATAAACCAGGCTAGAGAAATAATACAAGAATTTAAAGGAAATTGTTATTCAAATCAAATTGTAAATGAAATATATGAGGATGTAGTTGGAGGAAGATGAGATAGATACAAACCAATTTTTAGTATAAATGTGTTACAAGCAGCACATCCACCCAGGGGCGGCTCGTGCTATCAGACTGCCGGACTGCAGCCCTCCCACCTAGAAAAAAAAAAGAAAAATCTTTAAAACTAAAAAAACAAAAACAGAAAAAAAAAAGCACGAGTCCCAGCTCCTCTGCGCATGCACAGACATTTGAAGACCTCAGACTGCCTTTATCAGCAATCCTGATAGAGCTAGACAGGTACCCAGCAATCATTGCTGCAAATGCACCCAGGAATCAGTGCGGTGACGACCGCACAGAAGAGGAGGTCCGGACTGCTTCGGCTGCAGGCAGATACAATGATGACTGAGAGAGGTGAGCTGCTCTTGCGGGACTTTCATTGCACGGGCTCATTCAGGGGGTAGGTGTAGCAAGTTTTGGTCGCTGGCTGGATTGCTCCGTGTCACGCGTGGTTTTGCTGCTTCATGTTCATGGATTACTTCGTTCGGGTAGGTGTTTGATCACTGGGTGGGACATACAGCAGGTAAGTGAAAGCTTTAAGTGTGTGTGTGTGTGTGTGTGTGTGTGTGTGTGTGTGTGTGTGTGTGTGTGTATGTGTGTGTGTGTGTGATGCCCCAGTTACTATATACTGGTGGATAGAGAGAGCAAATGGTGGTGGATAGCGATACTCAGGCTTGAACCCTGTACCTTGGATGCAGGTGGCAAGGACCTGAATTCCCTATCCACCACCATTTCTAAAAAAAACTTGCAGATTTTTGCCTCATATTTGTTCTGTTCCTCATAAAATCTGTGGTTTCTGTATCTACATTTTTCCTTGCACAGTCTGTAGTGTAGTGGTGCACTGGTAGCATTGCTGCCTAACAGCTACAGGTTCTCTGGTTTGATTCTTGGCTGGGGTGCCTTATGTGTGGTGTCTGCATGTTCTCTCATCTTGCAAAGATGTGATTGGCATTTCTCTCTGCTCTGCTGAAAATTGTCTTTTGTTCCAAGTCAGACTAGTTTCCTGGTTAAATGTTTAAAAAATAACATGCATTTGAATTTCAGACTTCAGAAAGTACATGGTAACACAAAATTGTTCTAGCAGTTGTCTAAGTTTATAACGTGGAAATCTGAAATTTGTCCCTATTTTTGGGACTGTATTCCCCCATTATTGGCTTTGTCCAGGTATTTTGTGCTAAGGTTGAGAGTTATCTATGGTGAGAACTGTATTCATTGAATGTTTGGGGGCTGTATCCTCCCATTACTGGCTTTGTCCACATGTTTTTTGATAAGAGGTTGAGAGCTATAGTAACTGAATTCACTGAATATGTTTGGGGGCTGTATTCCCCCCATTATTGGCTTTGTCCAGGTATTTTGTGCTAAGGTTGAGAGTTATCTATAGTGAGAACTGCATTCATTGAATGTTTGGGGGCTGTATTCCCCCCATTACTGGCTTTGTCTACATGTTTTTTGCTAAGTGGTTGAGAGCTATAGTGAGAACTGAATTCACTGAATATGTTTAGGGGCTGTATTCCCCCCATTACTGGCTTTGTCCAGGTATTTTGTGCTAAGGTTGAGAGTTATCTATAGTGAGAACTGTATTCATTGAATGTTTGGGGGCTGTATTCCCCCCATTACTGGCTTTGTCCACATGTTTTTTGCTAAGAGGTTGAGAGCTATAGTGAGAACTGAATTCACTGAATATGTTTGGGGGCTGTATTCCCCCATTACTGGCTTTGTCCAGATATTTTGTGTTAAGGTTGAGAGTTATCTATGGTGAGAACTGTATTCATTGAATGTTTGGGGGCTGAATTCCCCCCCATTACTGGCTTTGTCCACATGATTTTGCTAAGAGGTTGAGAGCTATAGTGAGAACTGAATTCACTGAATATGTTTGGGGGCTGTATTCCCCCCATTATTGGCTTTGTTCAGGTGTTTTGTGCCAAGAGATTGACAGCTATGCTGAGAACTGAATTCACTAAATGGTAGCCATTTAAGTTTGTCTTCCTCTCTTTTACAAAACAGCTGATTTGGCATAGTGGTATGTTTCTCTGACTGTTTTGTATAGGGTCCCCTGGGTTAAAGATGTGGCAGTGAAATGTATGGTGGTAACACAACATTTTATTCTAGCAACTTTCCAACATTATACAAGCAATGTTTAAAATGTGTCCCTGGTTGTCCCCCCCCCCAATAAATTTCGGCTTTTTCCAGATTTCTTGTGCTGCAAAGTTCAGAGATACAACTGCGTGTCGAGTAGATTTTACAAGGAGCTGAGAGCTGCAGAGTGCTGCTTATTCTGAGTCTGCTTGCATTAATAGCACAACAGGTAGTGTACTTGCTTTTGATGCAGAAGGCTGTGGGTTCTACTCCCACAGTAGATAGATGTGTTGCTGATACTGTACTGTGTTGTAAAGTGGGTGGATGCTGCAGTCCTTTTTGGCAAAGATACCTAGAGTAGTAACTATGAACCTGTTATCAGTTTGCCATACAGTCCCTATTGCGATATTACTAGCTTTTTTTTTTTTTAATGCATGCAACATAGGCAATTTATTCCTCAAGGGCAACAGGCACTTTATTTGTAGATGAATAAACAGTGACATATAAAGTTGTTTGCTAGCAGCAACCTCTTCATTGTTACAGATTTCTTTAATGTGGAATTATTTAGATGATTTTTACTACTTCAGAGATTGTGCATATTTACTGATACTGGTGGACTGTAGAAGGATGAGTAGACTTTTATGATGGAAATGTTCTGAATTGGGTAGTTTTTGTCATTGGTGCATGCATTTTGTTTCATTGTTTACTGGAAAAATGTTCAAAACAATAAATTTAAAATGCCGTCTAACAACTTTATTGTATTGTACAAGGAATATAATTTAGTAGAATCAGGAAGCTGTATCAAAGAGCACATGTATGTTTCATGTGCAAGGGGCCTATGATTTGAAAACAGCCCAAAGTTAATCTTTATCCGCCACTGGCAAAATGTATTTTCTTTGAATGTGGGTTTCAATGCTGTTTTATTGAATGTGCGTTTCAAGGGCAGAGAAGTTTTTAATGCTAAGCCTGTTTTCATTGTGAGACTGCGTTGCTTTGTTTAGCAGATGTCTTGGTGTTTGTGCTGTAAAATGCAACATAAAACTTTCAAATGAAATCCAGATCATCATAGAAGTAAAGCAGTATGCACATTAGTGTTCATGGTAAATGGAGTGAAATAGCCAAGTAATGGATCATTGGAATGGCTGCAGGGGGAGGGCTCCATTCGACCATGATTTTGTGAGGGGGAAGGGCGGCAAACTCAAAGACAGCCCCAGCTGAACTATACCTCCCAACTGTCCAGATTTTCACAGAATGAATAGATTTTTGCTTCTTATTTTTGGTTTGTTCCTCATAATATTTGTGGTTTTCTGGAAAATCATTTAGGAATTAAGTCACTAAATAATGACACACTGAGTTTCAGACTTCATAACCTCAGAAAAATGCATGCTAAAGTAAGACCTGTTCTATCAACTGTCTCAGTTTATACAAGAGCAATTTTTAGTACTGTTTATATGTTCCCCCAATATATTTGGCCTTGTCCAGATTTATTGCATTAACAGGTTGAGAGGTACATGCAAATAAATTGCTTTATAGAATTAGGCATAGCCAAACCTCTCAACTGTCCCCTAATGTGGCTCAAAATGTTGCTCTTCCCCTAATAATCCCTCTGCAAAATAGCAATTTTGGAAGAAAACATGGAGGGTTTACAATTTAGAAATAACTGTAATAATCAAGAGTTATAGATTACTTTTATTTCAGAAATGCATGTAGATTCATTTATTTTGTCAGCTGCTCAAGTTAGCAGTACAATTATTAAAAAAGTGTCCCTTCTTTGACAGGTTCCCAGCTGTATTGTGTGGCTATTTTATATTTTTGCATCACATTTTTTGTCCGTTTTTCATAAAATTGTTTTTTTGGCAAATTAGTGGTAAATCATTAAAGACTGAAGTTAGAAAATAATGACAGACATTTGAGTTTCAGATTTCATATCCTTCAGAAAATTCATACTAATGCAAGACCTACTATTCTATTATCTTTCTAAGTTTATAAGAGCAATGTTTAAAAATTGTCCTTAATTTTGGGCCTTTGTCCCACTTCTATGTATGGCTTTGCTCTGATGGTGAGGTATGACAAATGTGTCAGGGCCATCACAGTCAGCCAGAGACATTTCAAATTGTGACATACTTGTTGCACCCCACTCCCCCATGTAGTGAATCTGGATGTGTCCAAGCAAGGCAAGGAGCAGTTATGCAGTGTAAATGTGCAGGGTATCCCCCCATGCAGTGTAAATGTGCAGGGTATCCCCCCATCCAAGGTAAACACAAGTACTACAGTGGCTTTTCATCTGTTCTTGATTTTGCAGAATGGTCTGGTTTCTGTCATATTTTTGTACTGTTGATTTATGCTTATTACTCAAAGTGCCTGTTGCTCTGTGTTTTAAGTAGCAATGCTTTAATGACCATCAGGTAAGCTTGTCTGAGATCATAACATGCAAGTAAGCTTTAATAAGCATACTGTTAAAGAATTGCCAACATTGAAGCCTTTCTGTTGTTGCCATGCAGAGAATACTTAACTAGATAATGTATAAGCGTTGGGTATTGAAATGCATATGGCAGTATTTGTAATAAAGGACAGGATTACATTATTTTAAAAAGCTTGTAACACTTGTTGGAGACTTCCAGTCATCTCTGCAGGCTTTACCCGTAAACTAAACAGAATGCCATTCATGTGTGGTCCATAACCTGTACGGTAATCCTTTAAGCAATGTATCTTGAGCTTGTTTGCCTTTCATTTTTTACTTTGATCATGTTTTCCCCATGAAACAAGTAGATAGTTGTCCGGCAGCAGGTCTTTTTTGGATAAGAAACATTTTTACAAGTGGGGGCATCACAGAGATTGCTACTTTCAGCATGTTACTTGGTACTTTAATAAAGCTGAATATAAATTATAATACAGTGCAAGGAGAAGCCGTTTGAGTTGAGTGCTGCATGTTTTTCTTATACTTGATTTTGACTGGCATTCCAATAATGTATTTAAAAAGTAATTTATTTTTTCATGCCTCACAACCTTTTTATTTCCATCTAGATATTAAGTAAGCTGTCAAACAGCCAATGCATTGAAATATTTTTATTATTTTACACTTCATTTGTCTTGATTGGATTCTCATAATGAGGGTTTGGCACCCAGGGCAGCATATTTAATTAAAGTTTAGTTTTTGTGGTTTTGAGCATATCTCCTCCCCTTTCTAGTTGTCTGCACCCCTTCCCATTGACCCCACCCATTCGGCTATCACCTGCAGCCCCCCTTTGATTTGAAGTCACCAGCTGCCACTGCATCCACCAGAAAGAAAAGGAACTATAGTTAGATATGTTACTACATTTAATGTTAATACTAAGGACATACGTTCCATTACAGAGAAAAATTGGACAATACTAATGGCTATGCCTGAGATTACGAAAATTGTTGGAGAGAGACCGCAATTCTCTTATAAGAATTCTAGAACACTGAAACAAAAAATGTGTTATAAGGATTTTAGGGAGATTAATGGAAAAGTTCAAAGAAAAACAGGGACAAGAAAGTGTTATAGCTGTAGCTGTAGTGACATCAATGATGGAGCAGATAATTTTAAACACCCTATAACTAATGAAATGTATACTTTCACAACTAATGTAACTTGTAGTACAACCCAAGTGGTATACTTAGCTACATGTATACCATGCACATCATTCTATGTAGGCAAGACTACAAGGAAATTGAGAGAACAAATAATAGAGCACAAATCAGAAATCAGAAGGAATCTGGACACTAATGCTCTTAGTAAACATATATCTGAGACCAATAGTATGCATAGGTTTAAGTTTAGAGGGATAGATACAGTGACTATGGGAAATAGAGGAGGTGACATGAATAACATGTTGGAGTTGAAGGAATATGAATGGATTATGAGACTCCAGGCAGATGCTGAACCAGATTTGAATAATGCAATTAGTTTGAAACCTGTATTGGTAAAAAGACAAAGGAAGAACCTTTAGTTTTATAACATTTTTAGTACTTTAAAGATATTTTAATTGTAATACAAAAAGGCTGTTTGAATATTTAAAACTTTTTGTATCTTATGTATTTCTATATTGTTTATGTTATCCATATGTGTATATCGTTTTTGTATGTATATGTACATATTTATGAATTCTAGGTACTGTTGTTTTAAAAGTATTAATTGCTAACAAATGATGATAGGCTGGCTGTGACATGTGATTTTAAATGTGCCCTATTTAAAAGTGAAAATGAAATGTAGTGTTTTATGTACAGTTTGTTTATGGCAGGGGACCACTAGATTGGCTTCCATTTTTTGGATAAGAGCGTCTTGGTACTGTTTGGGATAGCAAGATCCATGCACTCGTGTAAGTGCTTATAGAGTGCATTTGTGTAGGATTTAGCAGTTGTAACTGTATTGTCCATCTGCATGGGTGTCATGAAGTTCACCACTTCTGTCTTAAGAAGCATGAAGTTGGCTTTGGAGAATTTTTTTACCATGGTTTTCTTAATGGGGGGTGGGGGCGGGATGTGGATATCAAGGGTGATTAGCTTGTAGTCGGATCGGACCAACAAGGAATTGACTTCAGGTGTGGAACACCGGTCACTCATGTTGATAATGATTAGGTCTAGGATATTGTTGCCCCTGGTGGAGGTGTGGATATGTTGATCCAGGGCATTGGAGTTTATGAATTCCAGAAAGCGTTGAGCTAAGGAGTTGGTACACGAGTAGTTTTCCCAGTTAATGGTGGGGTAGTTGAAGTCGCCCATTATTAGGGTGTTTGGCTGAACCCTAATATTTTCCAGTACATCAAGAAAAGAGGAGTGGGAATCCTGGGTCAGGGTGGGGATCTGTAGCAAGCTACAATTTGGATTGCAGTTTTGCCCAGAGTTAGTTGCACTTGGATAACCTCGGATGCATTATGCTGAGCAACTAGCATGGAGGTGTGGATATCCATAATGAATATGGACACACCTCCGCCTTTGGTGTTTCGGTCCAGGTTACATGGCCGAAAAGTGTGATATGAGTTATAGCCTGGTAGTGAAGGGATGCTCACTGGAGCCTTGAACCAGGTCTCAGTCACTGCACAGATATCGATGTTATCCATTTTAAGGAGTGCCTCAAGTGAGTGCATTTTGACATTTAGACTTCTAGCATTGAGTAGAATTACCCTCAGTTTTTGCTTGCCTGTTCCTGTTACAGTGGTGAATTTGTCATTTGAACCTTGCCTGAAAAAGGCACTATAGGGGCAGCAAGAGCCTTAGCCAGTATCTGGAATCCCAGGGGTGACAAGTGCAGGCCATCTGTGGCAAAGCATCGTGGTCTGTCGACCATGTCATCCCAAGCAGACAGATACTGGATTCCCTTAGAAAGACACCAGAAGCTTAGCCAATTGTTGAAGTCAATAATTTTGTCCTTGTACTGCGCTATCATTCTGGGCGATGGCAGAATGCTACTCAGGGCTAGGGTCATACCTGCCTGGGCTACAAGATCGGAGAGCTCTTCCATGTCTCTTTTCATGTAGTCCAGGGAGGTACATTTCAGGTCATTCACACCAACATGGACAATGACAGAGTCATATTTGTACTTGTTGTGGAGTGACCTGATTGCGTGGGTTATGTGGCAGATCCTGCCACCCAACAGGCAGGTGACAGTAACCTTCTCCTTGTTTAGCCTGGTGAGTGGGACATTAGTGTACCTGACTATAGAGTCACCTATGACTAGTGTGTTGGGTACGTTGTTTTGCCTTACTGGCTGTGGTTGAGTGGCACACTAAGTCTGTGGGCTATGTGTCATTTGGGTTATGTTGGGGGATGGAGGTTGCTTGCATTTCTACTTTGGAGGTCTCTGTTGCTTAGACAAATTATTATTGAGAGCCTCCGCGAATGCTTTTTTGTTACTATGTGTGGATTTTGGTGGTGTAGATTTAGTGAGACTATGTGATGAGTGTGGTGTGGTGCAAATATTTACCTTCTCCTCATGACTGTCAAGTTCAGTCTTGGTTGGAGAGAGCTTTACCTCCAGTTTGGCTAGATAAGTGCATCTCTCACAGATTGTAGTATTGGGTGGTAGGAGGAGATGGTTGTCTGGGTACATGAGGCAATTTCTACATTGCCTCAAGATGCCCAGATTCATCAGATAGACAGGAGAGAACACTTGGAGCTGACCCTTGGACATGCCTGAATAAAAAACTATTTTCCTCTAGATAAGTGAGGAAAGTGAGTACAAGAGCTGTTTTTCTCTAAGCAAGTGAGAAAAGTAAGTACTAAAACTGTTTTCCTCTAGGTAATGAGGAAGGTTGAGTGCTACAATAATTAGTAGCTTATTTAGTGCTTACAAGTTCTGAACAAGGGCTGAGCACGAATAAGCAAATTTAAGTGCTAAAACTAGGAATATATATATATATATATATATATATATATATATATATATATATATATATATATATATATATATTTATATCTATAGAAAGGTGAATACATATATATATATATATATATATATATATATATATATATATATATAGAAAGGTGAATACATATATATATCTATATATATATATATATATATATATATATATATATATATATATATATATATATATATGTATACATAAATGTACAGAAATATATGACAGCTACAAACACATGCAATATGAGGGTTATGCTGCTGCACTCTAGACATCTACATCTAAAAATGCACTCACTGGATGTATTCCTTAAAATGGGGAAATATGACATCTGTGCTGTAACAGAGACCTGGTTAAAGGCAGCAGGAAGCACCCCTGCACTACCAGCCTATTACCCATTCCACATCTCTTGGCTGCAGAACTGTGACTGAAGCTCCAAAGGTGGTGGTGTTTCCATATTCATTAAGGAGGCACACACCTCCAGAGTGTTGATCAACTTAGGCATTACAGACCCTGCGGGCATAGCTAACATTGAGTATGACAGTGGTTCAGGTCATAGCCTGCTATAGGTCCCCAATCATGTCCCAACATTCACACTCCATGTCCCTAAACACCCTGGAGGATGATCTTGCCCAACCTAATACTCACATACTGGTTGACTTCAACTACCTCACTATTAACTGGGAAACCTACTCAGGTTCCAATGCACATGCCCATCACATCAACATGGTCCTTCCTAACATGGGCGACTGTTGCTCGACACCAATAGACAAATCCCCCTTGTTATATCTGAACACAAATTAATCAACTTTGGAAGTCCATGGCCCTCCCATGCCCCCCTACACAGGTAACCACCATGAAAAGCCTTTCCAGTGCTGAATATGGCCTCATAACAACAGAGGTGACTAACCTCATGGAAGCCCTGTAAATGGAGACTAGGTGTATGACAATTGAATCAAACAACAATGCACTATGAAAATGTACACAAATGCATCGGTAATGCCATACCCACTACAACCAGGATCCTCACCTCCAGTACTAGGAAGCTGATCTGTTGGTCCCCTGCTATACAGACACTGTACAACAGAAGGAGGGAGCCAGTATGGAATAACATGAAGTCCCAAGACTGGAAGTCAACAGTTATCAGCCTCAATTGAAGATTGAGATCCCTCATCAAATACTACAAAGTCAGCTGTGAGAACAAAATTTGAACACATAGTGAAGACAACCAGAAGGTGTCATGCAGTTATGTTAAGGATCTCCATGGCAATAGCAAGATTTTTTCTGAGCTGCTAGACAATAGAACCTCCCAGACTGAGCCATAAAATACTGCCAATATAATGGCTGGCATCTTGAGTGCAAACATTACCCCTCAAACCCCCCAATGAACAGATCACAATACTAGTACACTGCCAGGCACCCAGTATTACTGCAGCACAGGTTAAAGCACCACTGTCCAAGGCCAAGAATACAGCTTCTATGGGACTTGAGAATATCCCTGGCTGTGTTCTATATGAACTACAGACAGACCTGGCACCTTACCTGTGTGCCCTGTTCAAGCTCAGCCTCACCTCAGGCTTTGTCCCTACTGAATTGTACACTGTTACAGACACCCCTCTCCAAAAACGAGGTGTAACTACAGACCCTGGGAAATACCACCCCCAACTGTCTGACAAGCCTATAGTATCATCATGCACCTAATAAACAGGGATGTGGGAATCTGCAGACTCAGGATCCCACACAGTTTACCTTTGTGAAGGCTAGGTCATACCTGCTCATTCCACCTGGTCAACGTCTTGGTGTCAGTCATCTGAGCTGTGGATGAAGGTAAGGTGACACATACAGCCTACACTGATCTAGCCAAAGCCTTTGATAACATTCACCATTCACTAACTATGTGGGAACAGAGGCACAAACACAGAGGTAGATTGGACATACTGGTGTCATACATTGAGACAGTTGCAGAAGTCACTGGGTTTGTTGTAACATCCTTTATGAAGAATATGATGTCGGTAATACCCATGGATGTGTGTATTTACTGACTGCATTCCCCAGAGTCCACAACTGAGTTACCAAGGACACCAACTGTCTGGTGAGCACACAAGACATAACAGGCAGACATGTGGCCAGTCTGTGGACAGCGTGACAGTGGAGAGGTATGTCAGAAACATATCACTGTGAGTCGTGCTGTCACACATTAAATGCATGTCCACACAAACCCTGTCAATCTATCAATCCACCATGTGTATAATAGCACTGACGACATAGAATCTGTTCACAAATCTGGGGATATGTCCCCCATGTTTGTCGGCTGTCTCCACATGTCCTGTTCTGTGACATATTGCCACCCACTGTATGTGAATCTGTAGGCCACCACCTCTGTAATGTCCCTCACACAGGCAAGGAAATGGTGGAAGCCCACATTAAGGAATGTCTCATATGTCAGAACTAGCAGCAGTGTCCAGGCCTACAGCACGATACAATGTGGGCACCTACATAATGGTATGGCCGTAGCAATACCTGACATCTGCACATCTGTACAGTGGACAAACAGTAAGTAGATAGCCAACAGGTTATGCATTAGTATGAATGTTTTGCAAGATACTCATCTGAAACTGAAAGGTATGCCATTACTACATGACAGCAGTCCTCAATGACAGGTCTAAAAAATATAGTAGTCTACAGTTAATATCAACATATCAGATCAATATCTAATAGGAGATACATATAAACATACAGCTCAAACATGAAAAAAAAGATACTCGTTACTCAGAGTCCAGCTTTGCATGCAGGGGTGTATGGCTCCAGTACTACAATCTGCAATCTACTCTTACTTGAAAAAGCACTGTTAAAAGTACTCACGTAATTATACAATATGTGTTAAACTATTTCTGTCAACCAGTGCACTGTAGCTGGTGTAACATGCAAGTGTGACTGCATATAACCTGAGATACTACCCATGTATGAAACAAATCCAAAGAGAAAAAATTGTGGTACTACCCATCTATACCCAGGTGCCCCATACAGAATACTCAAACCCCTTGCAACTGTAATGACAGCAGATAGAA
>NC_056740.1:508471684-508539184 GCF_019279795.1 Protopterus annectens | reverse complement strand
GATAAGGTATCAGGTATTTCCAAGCCTGACTGTGGTATGGGACATGTCTCAGTCTGGCCCTACAACCATATAGGCTGATAAGGTATCAGGAACTGGAGCAGCATGCAACGTTGGATAGAACAGGACCAAGAACCAAGTAACATAATCACAATACACGGCTACATATACAGACAGTCTGTCAACAATCACTGATCAGTACTAGCAAAAAATTACGATCCCTCATAAAATCCTCCAAGGCCAGCTTTGAGAGAAAAATTGCACAGGACACCAAAGACAATCATAAGGCTTTTTTCAGTTATGTTAGAAACCTGGGATGCATCTCCCAGACTTGTTCTGAGTTGATTCTAAATGACAAAAAATACACTGAACCCACAGACATCGCCAATATCCTGGCAGACAGGTTCAGTGCAAACTTCTCCACCCCTCCCAAAAGAGCAAGTATCTATCCCGGCAGAGGGCTGCCTCCCAAATATCTCAGATGCTCAGGTGAAGGCTGCCCTCTCCAAAGCAAAAAACACTGCTTCCATGGGACCAGATGGCGTCCCAGGTTGCGTCCTACATGAACTACAAGAGGAACTAATCCCTCAAATAAAACAGCTATACAATCTCAGCCTCACTACAGGATATGTGACCACAGAATGGCGTACAGCAACAGTGGTCCCACTCCACAAAGGTGGAGCCTCTACGGACCCTGGAAACTATCACCCCATAAGCCTGACTAGCTTAGTCTGCAAGGCTATGGAGAGGATCATCATGGAGCTCATAAACAAAGACATTGGGGACCTACAGACACTAGATCCTACCCAGTTCAGCTTTGTCAAGGGCAGATCCTGCCTTTTGAACCTGGTTGACTTCTTTGAAACAGTCTCCAAAGCCATAGATGAAGGGAAGGTAGTCTACACAGCCTATCCGGCCCTTGCAAAGGCATTTGACACAATACCCCACTCGGGCATCATAGATAAGCTATCCAGCTTAAATATAAACCCCTATGTCACAAGATGGGTCGCAAACTGGCTCAAAGACAGAACCCACAGAGTGAGAGTTGCTGGAGCCATGTCAGACTCGAAACCGGTCACAAGTGGCATCCCACAGGGTTCTGTCCTGGGACCACTCTTGTTCGGTATATACTTTTCAGTACAGGCAAGCGTGGGAGGACTATGGCTCACCAAGTTCGCAGATGACTGCAAACTGGGCGCCATAATCAACTCTCCAGCTGACACAAACATCCTTCAAAAAGGTCTCACAGAGACAGATAACTGGTGCCAGCGCCATGGTTTAAAGCTAAATGCCAAAAATGTATAGTCATACCCTTTGGCAAAAACAATGTGCCCACAAATTACCACATAGGCGAAACCCATTAAGTACAGAGAAAGTTATTAGGGACCTGGGGACCCAAGTTGATAGCAATCTCTCCTTTGAAAACCACATTGCCAAAGTGGTTAGAAAGACCGTCTACATAGCCCACCTCATCACGAAGGGTTTCACATCTAGATCAAGAGAGGTAATCGTGCCCCTTTATTCATCCCTCATCAGGCCCATCATAGAATACAATGCCCCTTTTGGGATGTACCTTACCCGACACCTGCAGCAATTAGAAAGACCCCAAAAGTATCTCACCAAGAGGATCAAGGGTCTCAAACAGATGCCATATGCTGCTCGGTTAAAAAAACTCCAGCTCTACTCAGTTGCATACCGCCTACTTCGAGGCGATCTTTGCCTGACATACAAAGCTATGTCAAATCCAGAATTAATGGACATGCTCCACCTCAGTAAATCTAAATCCATTAGAGCCATATGCTCGAGGGACTTGAACCTCAGCACAGAAATAAATAGAACTTGCTGGAGGGACAGGTTCATAACCCAGAGGCTACCTTCGCTCTGGAATAGAATTCCAGTTCATGTGAGGCAGAGCACCTCACTGAATCTCTTCAAGAAGAATCTCGATAAGTGGATGGGGGATCGTAGGTTTGTCCCAGGGATTACTCCCGTGTCACTATTAGACAGAGGCACAGTAAACTAAACCTTAAAAAGGGCACAGTATACTCAAATCAAGGGGTGGCGTAAGCCATACAGAATCGGGCTAGGCTTATAATTGCCCCAGGGCAGATAGCCTAGTATGAACCTATGAACCTATGAACCTATAAGTACACAGACTTCACTACTGTACAGACTACAACAGAATGTCCAGGTTTTGTCCTCAGATATTAGACCTCCTATACATTACATGTCTGGCAGTCTGATATATCACTGGCTTGATATCGGGAATTATGTCAGTAAATAATGGTATACTGTACATATCCACCTCTTTTTGCATGACATGTGAACAAAGGGTGACAGACTTGGGGGACAGAGGCAGAAACACAGGGCCAATATTGATATATTGCAGTTATAAACTGAGAACATTGCTGGTGTAACAGGGTTTGTTGTGACATATCTCTTCTGAGGGATATGAAGTCAGTAACACACATGGATGTTACCATTTACTGATTACAATCATCAGAGTATGCTACTGCATTTATAAAGACAGAAAATGTGTGAGTGACACACCAAATCTAAGGCACCAAACTCTGGCCAGTCTGCAGACAGCCCTACAGCTGAGAGGTTTCTCAAACACATAACACTGTCATGCCAGACTTTAAATCATGCAGAAGAGCCATACATATCCACACAAACCCTGTTAAACCAGTTTAACATTACTTCAAATGCAGACCAGCAATACTTACATTCTGTCCTCATGTCTGGAACACCCCCCTAGAGTTTGTTGGCCTGTCTCCACAGTGTTTCTTGTAAGAGGTATTTCCAACTACCCTCTGTGATGCTGTCACACACCCACATGAAGTCCTGCTCACAGTGAAGGTGAAGGGCCAACACCCACTTGCAGTGCTTACTTATAGGAGTGTGTTTCCATGCAATTGGCTATAGTAATGATACCACAGCTATTCCACATGCAATTAGCAGGTGGGGGACTCAAATTCATGCACAGGCTATCAGCTGAACATGAGCATTACCTACTAATGTCAAGCTCCTGCCTATGCAAAACAGATGCATTTTCCACATCTACTAGAGAGGAGGAGAGAGACAGAGACAGAGGGAAAGAAAGAAAGGCTTAGACAAAAAGCCAAGCGTGCTTGTGTATGATCTGTAGGTGGAGAGAGATCTCTGGGTATTATAATGGTTGCCTATATATACATTTATGGTTGTGGATAGTCTACAACAACCTCTACAGTGTTTGACAACTGTTGGACTTGTAATGTGACATATGGGTCCTCAAACACCTACCCTGCAATGGATCCTGTTATTACATAATCACACCAACACCCACACACGATGCTGCTGACACACAGACAGACACACTCACTTGCCAGTGCTGTGTTTCAAACCCCTACCTAGCTATGTCTTGGTGCTACAGTGTTATGCAGTTATTGCAGGCACCATGGAACCTATATGTTGGAGAGCTGTCCAAAGGTATCTTTGAAGGGGAGTGACATCAGCTGCAGTACTAAAGGAGGGGTACGGGAAGTGTAGGAAGTGTGAATGACCACAAAATCAGGTGTCAACAAAGACATACACCCTATCACACATTATGACAGTTGACATGACCAGGGTTGAAACTCCTAGCTAACTAGTTTGCTATACTATGGTATTACACAATTATCACAAGCACCACAGAGCTTATATGTTGAAGAGCTGTCCAAAGGTATTTTTGAAGGTGAATGACATTAGCTGCAATGCTAAAGGAGGGGCAAAGGAAGTGTAGGAAGTGTGAATGACCACACAATCAGGTGTTAACAAAGACACACACACACATTATCACAGTTGCCAGGACCAGGGCCAGGATTAAAACTTCTACCTCACTAGTTTGCTACACTATAGTATTATGCAATTATCATGAGCTCCATGGAGCTTATAGAGCTGACGTTTGGCCAACAGGTTATTTCCAGGTGACTGACATCAGCAGGCATGCCAAAGTAGGCCAATGGCAGGTGTAGTTGTGTGAATGGCCTCAAAATTATTCATCTCCACACAGACTTGCCAGGACCAGGTTTAGAACTCCGACCTAACTAGTTTGCTACACTACAGTATTACGCAGTTATTACAAGCATGACAGAGCTTATAAGGCTGAGACTTGGCCAAAGGGTTATTTCAAGGTGAATGACATCAGCAAGCATGCTAAAGTAGGCCAATGGCAGGTGTAGTGGTGTGAATGGCCTCAAAATTATTCATCTTCATATACACACACATGCACGCACTTGCCAGGACCAGGCTAAGAACTCCTACCTAGCTAGTTTGCTACACTACAGTATTATGCAGTTATCATGAATGCCACAGAGCTTATAGAGTTGAGGCTTGGCCAAAGGGTTATTTCAAGGTGACTGACATCACCAGGTGTCCTAAAGTAGGCCAATGGCAGGTGTAGTGGTGTGAATGGCCTTAAAATCATTCATCTCCACACACACACAAAAATGATCAATTGCCAGGACTAGAACGCCTAGCTAACTACTTTGCTACACTATAGCATTACGCAATTATCATGAGCACCGCAGAGCTTATATAGCTGAAACTTGGCCAAAGGGTTATATCAAGGTGACTGACATCAGCAGGCATGCTAAAGTAGGCCAATGGCAGGTGTAGTTGTGTGAATGGCCTCAAAATTATTCATGCCCAGACACACACACACTTGCCAGGACAAGGATTCAAACTTAACTAGTTTACTACACTGCAGTATTACACAGTTATCACAAGGGCCATGGAGCTTATAGGGCTGAGGTTTGGCCAAAGGGTTATTTCAAGGTAACTGACATCAACAGGCATGCTAAAGTAGGCCAATGGCAGGTGTAGTGGTGTGAATGGCCTCAGAATTATTCTTCTCTGCACACACACAAAAATTATCAGTTGCCAGGACTAGAACTCCTAGCTAACTACTTTGCTACACTATAGCATTACACAATTATCATGAGTACCATAGAGCTTATATATTTGAAACTTCGCCAAAGAGTTATTTCCAGGTGACTGACATCAGCAGGCATGCTAAAGTAGGCCAATGGCAGGTGTAGTTGTGTGAATGGCCTCGAAATTATTCATCTCCACACAGACTTGCCAGGACCAGGTTTAGAACTCCGACCTAACTAGTTTGCTACACTACAGTATTACACAGTTATTACAAGCATGCCAGAGCTTATAAGGCTGAGACTTGGCCAAAGGGTTATTTCAAGGTGACTGACATCAGCAGGTGTGCTAAAGTAGGCCAATGGCAGGTGTAGTGATGTGAATGGCCTCACAATTATTCATCTTCATACACACACATGCATGCACTTGCCAGGACCAGGCTAAGAACTCCTACCCAGCTAGTTTGCTATACTACAGTATTACGCAGTTATCATGAATGCCACAGAGCTTGTAGAGTTGAGGCTTGGCCAAAGGGTTATTTCAAGGTGACTGACATCACCAGGTGTCCTAAAGTAGGTCAATGGCAGGTGTAGTGGTGTGAATGGCCTCAAAATCATTCATCTCCACACACACACACAAAAATGATCAGTTGCCAGGACTAGAACTCCTAGCTAACTACTTTGCTACACTATAGCATTATGCAATTATCATGAGCACCACAGAGCTTATATAGCTGAAACTTGGCCAAAGGGTTATATCAAGGTGACTGACATCAGGAGGCATGCTAAAGTAGGCCAATGGCAGGTGTAGTTGTGTGAATGGCCTCAAAATTATTCATGTCCAGACACACACACACACTTGCCAGGACAAGTATTCAAACTCCTACCTAACTAGTTTACTACACTACAGTTTTACACAGTTATCACAAGGGCCATGGAGGTTATAGGGCTGAGGTTTGACTAAAGGGTTATTTCAAGGTGACTGACATCAGCAGGCGTGCTAAAGTAGGCCAATGGCAGGTGTAGTGGTGTGAATGGCCTCAGAATTATTCATCTCTGCACACACACACACACAACTGATCAGTTGCCAGGACTAGAACTCCTAGCTAACTACTTTGCTACACTATAGCATTACTCAACTATCATGAGCACCACAGAGCTTATATAGCTGAAACTTGGCCAAGGGGTTATTTCAAGGTGACTGACATCAGCAGGCATGCTAAAGTAGGCCAATGGCAGATGTAGTTGTGTGAATGGCCTCAAGAGTATTCATGTCCAGACACACACACACACACAGACACACACACACTTGCCAGGACTAGGATTAAAACTCCTACTTAACTAGTTTGCTACACTACATTATTACACAGTTATCACAAGGGCCATGGAGCTTATAGGGCTGAGGTTTGGTCAAAGGGTTATTTTAAGGTGAGTGATATCCGCAGGCGTGCTGAAGTAGGCCAATGACAGGTGTAGTGGTGTGAATGGCCTCAAAATCATTAATCTCCACACACACACAAAAATGATCAGTTACCAGGACTAGAACTCCTAGCTAACTACTTTGCTACACTATAGCATTATGCAATTATCATGAGCACCACAGAGCTTATATAGCTGAAACTTGGCCAAAGGGTTATTTCAAGGTGACTGACATCAGCAGGTGTGCTAAAGTAGGCCAATGGCAGGTGTAGTGATGTGAATGGCCTCACAATTATTCATCTTCATACACACACATGCATGCACTTGCCAGGACCAGGCTAAGAACTCCTACCCAGCTAGTTTGCTATACTACAGTATTACGCAGTTATCATGAATGCCACAGAGCTTGTAGAGTTGAGGCTTGGCCAAAGGGTTATTTCAAGGTGACTGACATCACCAGGTGTCCTAAAGTAGGTCAATGGCAGGTGTAGTGGTGTGAATGGCCTCAAAATCATTCATCTCCACACACACACAAAAATGATCAGTTGCCAGGACTAGAACTCCTAGCTAACTACTTTGCTACACTATAGCATTACGCAATTATCATGAGCACCACAGAGCTTATATAGCTGAAACTTGGCCAAAGGGTTATATCAAGGTGACTGACATCAGGAGGCATGCTAAAGTAGGCCAATGGCAGATGTAGTTGTGTGAATGGCCTCAAACTTATTCATGTCCAGACACACACACACACACACTTGCCAGGACAAGGATTAAAACTCCTACTTAACTAGTTTGCTACACTACAGTATTACACAGTTATCACAAGGGCCATGGAGCTTATAGGGCTGAGGATTGGTCAAAGGGTTATTTCAAGGTGAGTGATATCAGCAGGCGTGCTGAAGTAGGCCAATGGCAGGTGTAGTGGTATGAATGGCCTCAAAATTATTCATCTCTGCACACACAAACACATCACAGTTGCCATGACCAAGATTAGACCTCTTACCTAACTAGTTTGCTACACAGTCATCACGAGCACCACAGAACTAATAAGGCTGAGATTAAGGGTTATTTCAATGTGACTGACATTAGCAAGTGTCTAAAGTAGGCCAATGGCAGGTGTAGTTGTGTGAATGGCCTCATAAGTATTCATCTCCACACACAGACTTACCAGGACCAGGATTAGAACTCCTACCTAACTAGTTTGCTATACTACAGTATTAAGTAGGTATAACAAGCGCTATGGAGCTTATAGGGCTGTGATTTGGCCAAAGGGTTATTTCAAGGTGACTGACATCAGCAAGCATGCTAAAGTAGGCCAATGGCAGGTGTAGTTGTGTGAATGGCCTCAAAATTATTCATTTTCACACACACACAGGATTAGAACTCCCACCTAACTAGTTTGCTACACTACAGTATGACACAGTTATTACTAGCACCATGGAGCTTATAAGGTTAAGACTTGGCTGATGGTTTATTTCAATGTAAATGACATGAGCAGGAGTGCTAACATGGCAATGGTAAGTGCAGTGTGTGTGAATGGGCCATAAATCATTCCTCTGGAAACACACACACTCACAGTCACACACAACTTTTCATTTGACAGGACTGAGTATACATATGCTACAGGAATACTGATTTGTCCTATCATGCTACACAATTATCACAAGCACCACAGACACTATAAGGCTCAGGGCTACCAAAAGGATTGTGTACAGTGATTGACATCAGCACATCATGTGATATTGGCCAATTGGATGTGTAGTGGGTGGGACAGGCCTCATAATGGAATTCTCTCTGTCACTGTCTTTCTCTCTCTTCCCCACATCTCTCTATGTGTATGTTTGACATATTATAGTGTGCTGGCTTTGGATATGTGTGAGTATTCCTATCCAATGTGTGTGTGCAGCATGAATGGTGTACAATTTTGTGTGTGTACACAGACATCTGCGAATGACAGATATGTATAGTCCACTGGGTTGTCAGACATAGGCTTCATTTCTCCAAGTGTAGGAGCATGCCCAGTATGACCTTCTGTATTGAGTGTGTGAATCCATTCCAGGTAGGGTTGTAATCCAGTCTAGGGTTTTGGCATTCTACACATACAGCTAGTAACCTGTTTCTGCAGGATATCTGTAGATAGAATGACAATATGGAGTCAGAATGAGTGACAGATAGGGGGATACTGTAACCATTGCTGTCTGTGCTGCTTGTGTTACATGGTTGGTGTAAGCAGAGATATTCAGACATATTTACTGTTTTATACTGTGATGTATTATGTCATCAACTAATGACAGAAATAATTATTTGCTCACAGTTAATACTGGGAAATACAAGATGAATGAAGCTGAGTCCAGTATTGTGGTCCACAGCCTACACATTCTTACACACTCCTGCCATTCTGGAGGGGTAGCTACAGACACTTGCTGATGGGTCTGTGTAAATGATCCAGTACCTTGGTACTATGGTGTCTGAGGATCCCCTTCTTGGAAATATATCAACTTAACAGGATGGCCATATCCTGCTGTGGCCATACCTCTCAGCTGCACAGATTCACCCAGGTTACCCAGAGACAGGGCTCATATATCTGGTCAGTTCCCCTTCACATTGTGGTTTATGAGCAGGTTTTTAGCCACCCATTACTGGGTTTGCAGGCAGGGGTAGTATGGGCACAAATCAGAGTTTCAGACTTCACACACTCCATGACATCCATGCATCTACACCCCCTCCAGTCTGTTATTCTGTCCTCTTCCTAACATTATGCGAGCAATATTTGAGAAGTATCCCTATAGTTGACCCTTTATCCCAGCAATATTTTTGGATTGTTCCACAGTTCATGCAGTGGGACATGAGGGGCATGCTCCTGGGATTTGTCAGTATGGTTATTAGTTGTGATCTCATGAGATACCATACATTGGGACTACGGGTGGGGAACAAGCCTTTGACAGAGGACTGTAGGCCATTTGGTAGTGATGCAGACCATGTGTAGCAGGCCACTGCATTCTGTCACTCTTACATTCACAGGCTGCAAGCCAGTGGATTCCCTGGGGTGACACGGTAAGTGTGTAAGGTGTTAATGGAAATAGTTCCTGTCCATATTGATCCATTGGTCTGGATGCAGGCAGGGTGCTGCTTACAGCTAAGGACAACTTGCATAGGACAGCTCTCCAGCATGCTGCATTCTGTTGGTATACCCATAAATAAGTGTGGTCATACTGTACTCATTCCCAACAGGAAGGATATGACCTGTGATAAACCTGTGGCTGATGGTGGGGTGAGCTGAGTGCATGTGTGATATGGAAGCTACTTGTAGCTGGTTCACAGATATACCTGGGACATTCCCCTTATGCTTCCTTGAGCAGGGACATAGGCAGTCTCTCATTACCTCATAACTGTGCCTTTTGTGGTCTGCCAGTGATTGGCAAGACTACATCACTATTCCATAATACACAGACAACTAATGTGCTGCTAACCTGTCTGTACAATTCCAATGTTGTGTGTAGCTGACAGTTAAAGGCTAGGGTACTTCCACCTGTGTACTGTGTGTATGTATGGGCCCACATTCATGGTATGTCCATCTTTCAGATGGTGACAGATATTGACATCCGGACAGTGAGTATTGACAACTGCTGACATGGGTATTGTTGAGATGCATTGCATTTGGCACTGCAGTTGGAACATGGCCCTGTCAACCACAGTACTGCCCATAGGCCACTGAGACACAACCGTCCATGCCTACATGCTGACCACTTCCAGACAATATTGAACACACAACCTAACAGACAGACCCCTGCATATTGTACACATGCAACAATCTATCCTGTAGATGGGCCAGCTCGGGTAATCTGTGCTCCACTGATACTACTCCTCACACTTACATGTTACTGCATTTCTACATAGGATTGTGGGGGAGGGGCACACTATCCTGTAGATTGGGCCAGCTCGGGTAATCTGTGCTGAACTGATACTACTCCTCACACTTACATGTTACTGCATTTCTACATAGGATTGTGGGGGAGGGGCACACTATCCTGTAGATTGGGCCAGCTCGGGTAATCTGTGCTCCACTGATATTACTCCTCACACTCATATGTTACTGCATTTCTACATTGGATTGTGGGGGGGCACACTATCTTGTAGATTGGGCCAGCTCGGGTAATCTGTGCTCCACTGATACTACTCCTCACACTTACATTACTGCATTTCTACATAGGATTTTGGGGGAGGGACACACTATCCTGTAGATTGGGCCAGCTCGGGTAATCTGTGCTCCACTGATACTACTCCTCACACTTACATGTTACTGCATTTCTACATGGGATTGTGGGGGGGGGCACACTATCCTGTAGATTGGGCCAGCTCGGGTAATCTGTGCTCCACTGATACTACTCCTCACACTTACATGTTACTGCATTTCTACATAGGATTGTGGGGGGGGGGGGCACACCTGACAACTGTAAACTGTGCTATGACTGTACTGGTATGTCAGGTACTCTGTTGGCTTCCACATCATTTTGTATTCTGACCTATCATGCAGACTGGAGGCATATTAATGGAGTACAGATCTTAGGTTTTATTGACCTATATTTCAGTTTCAGACTTCTTACCCTTCAGAACTAAGATACAACTGCCAGACCTGTTGCAGTCTGTCTGTGTAGGTCTGGAGGGGGGCTGTTCACCATTGCCATCAATTGGAAGCCTTAGACTAGCCTTTCTTTATGGTCATCTACACCTGTCCTGCTGGCTGAGGCTGGTGGTGGGTATGTGAGCCTCACTGACATGCATGTGTGTGTCCTATGGACACACATTTGGGCCACCACATGTACTGCAGTGGGATTTGTCACATTGTCTAGTACTGCCTAGTTTGTTGACACCAGTATTTGTTATGGATTTCATGCTGTCCATATAGGTGTCCATTATCTGCTGCCATCCCATTTAGCCACCCAAGTCCCTTGCATGCTTGCATCCATGCTGTAGATACAACTATCGCAACATACTACTCCATTCAGTAATTGATAGGAAGAGTACCTTACCTTGTAGCTTGGCCAGTACTGAGGATGGTGCTGGAGGACTGACTATGTTCGATGCACATAGTACACTCCCTATACATGGGAAAGTAGAGGTAATGTCATATTTGATATCCCTTTTACAGAATGTGTAAGTCAGAGAGAGGTGTCATTCCCTGGGTCCCTACAATGTCAGTGTATGTGCTATGCGTTGCATCTTTGCCAAGAGCTGGGCATACTGGGCACACATACTTCTGCCTACATGGGCAGGCTCAGGTGGTTTCTCCTCTGAGTCCCTCTGTGCCTGTGCTGGCCTTAGCAATGGTGGGGGTCTTTGTGGCCTTGCCCCATGCTGTTCCTGCTGTTTCTGCAGGATCATATTGTGTAGCATGGCATATACTATGAACATTTGTGTACATGTAGCTGGAGAGTACTGCAAGGCTCCACCGGATATGTCCTCATTATGGAGTTCTTGTTCAGGTGGGTGTGTATTTCTGAGGGGTGTCATCAGCCATGGCTTCAGTGCGTAGCCAGCATCCTCCACTAGGTGGCCATATGGGATGTCCCCTCTGGCAAATGACTGGTACAGCTGTGTCATATGCCAGATGTGGGAGTCGTGATAGCTTCCAGGGCTGCCAGCACACACATTCAAGATAATGCTCTGGGCATCCCACATGACCTGGCAGTTGATGAAGGGGAAGACCTTGCGGTTCATGTAGAACCTATCCCGCTCATTGGGTGGTGCTTTGATGTGTATGTGCATGCAGTCTATAGCACCCACTACCTCAGAGTATTCTGCTACTTGGTGGAAGAGACGCATACTGCTGGTTAACGCCTCACAGGTGATGGGGAAATCTATGTGCTCACCAGCATGTGCTGACATGGCATCCAGGAACTGGTGGAGTACCCTGGATGCTGATGTCTTTGAGATCCCCATGATATCTCCATTTGCCCTTTGGAAGATACCTGTGGCTAGTATTCATAAGCCTACACATACCTTGGTATCGACTGGGATGGGTTCCACTCTGTTGGTTCGATGTGTGATTCGGGGCTGGCACAGCTCAACAATTTGCTGTAGAATATCCCTATCCACCCTATAGTGCTCCACTATCTCCAGCTCATGTAGGCCCTGGTAGGTTACCCTTGGTCTGTACACTCTTCTCCTCCTCCACACTGTGGGATGGTCATTAGCATTCACATCCTCACCACCCTCAGCCTCTTGCACATATATTGATGTATGAGAGATACAGCAGCCCCTATCATTTTGTTAGTTCTGTCAGGTAAAATTTCCCCATCTGTGTACACCGGTGGTGTAGAGTTTGTGGGAGAAACCAGAGTGAAAGGGGGTTTGCATAGTTTATAATACTGGGCTGTTGCCTATGTAATTGGCTGATTCTGATACATCTCACCTACCAGCTATGCTAGTTCTCCTTCATTGCCTTCCTATTGCTGTTTTTTCTTACTATTGCCTTCCTGTTTAAGCCCCGAGGCACACCGCACATACCTAATGCTCAGATGTGAACTGAGCTCCTATTTCCTGTTCCACACACACTAGTTTAAGCAAGAAAAACAGTGCTCAACAATGTGAGACACACCCCCTTCCTTAGCTCTGCTTAGCTAAGAGCAAACATTAATAAGTTTACACCAAGCATGACACACCCACTACTGCAGTTATCCTCTTGTCCTGCCTACATGGTTCCCTATTCCTGCACCTGCATGGTTAGGTGCAGGCTTCCAGTAGGTAGAAATCTGTGATTCAGTATAGGTCCCTTCATTTGCATACCCCAGTGTGCAGGTCCATAGTTACAATTCCCAAGCACACCTTTTCCCCTTGTAGAATATGAATGGCCAAAGTATGTGCTTAAGGAAATTGAGTATGTGACAATCTGCATGCATTAAGATAGACTTTGTACTGCGAACTCTGAGTAAACTGTGAATAGTGGAAATGTACTGAAAAACAGGAGCCTGCTTGAAAGCAGGAAATGTGCCTTATATGGAAGTGTATCCGATTTTCTTTCTCTGCCAAGAGATGTAGTAATGTGAACTGCTTTAAGCCTATGGGTAAACCACTGATTGGTTAATTGTCTTTTGTACTAATTTAATTGGTCTAGTTTATATTTCTGTACTGTCAGCAGTATCACCAGCATATAAGCTTATGCATTCCTTTGTTCGGGGAGTCTCCCTGGTACTTTCCATGAGGCTCCCACACGTGTGTAATAAATGCCACTGAAAGAGAGGAAGAAGTGTCTTGTCTTCATTTAAGGTAAAATGTTAAATGCGACACCCTTGACAAACAGTGCTCCCTTGTCTTGTTTACATTCTGCCTGCCATTGATTATAATGGCAAAATGCAGATTTCTGTTAAAAGGCATTTTTTCCCTTTTATTTTTATTTTTGGCACCCCCTTGTTTGTGCGCCACTGCCCTTAGCTTAAACGGCCTAGATCGGCCAAAAAAAAAATAAAAGTTTTATTTTTATATAATGTATGTGCCTTTTAATGCCAATGGCCTTATATTTGGCCACTGGCTTCTCTGTTCTACATAATACATGCTTTTCATGAGCTGTCATGCCTCCGTTTTGTCAGAAGCAAAAATGTATGCGGCTACTAGCCGAATACAGTTTTGCACTGACACTGTCCCTATACAGAATACGTTCAGCTTGCTGGATCACAAAATCCCCTCATTTGCATGGTTTTCACCAGAAAATGAGGTGATTTGCATGCTGAACAGAATTCCATGCAGGAACAGTACTGGGCAGCTTGTGCATGCAAACATGGCCCTATCCTGGATTGCATGGTGGTCATATTGTATGCAGGAGCTGTTACACTGTTCCAGCATAGAATTTGGCCATTCGTAAAAATGGCTGTCAGTGTTTCCCCCTTTTTCCAGGAAATTGTCAGACTACATCAGGTTATTCTGAAATCAATTATTTTCTGCAGTACACACTCCAGAGTCATTTTTTCGGGAAACAAACTCCTTCTGCATCGAGACCAACCTTTCTGACCATCACAGCTCTTCTTTTATGTCCCATTTTTATAAACTAATTAAACTGTTAAATAGCAGTTGCTGTGGAAACCCTCTCTACTTAGCATAAACAGAGTATCTGCCTGCCTTAGAGGACATCACTATTTACAATATTTTCATCATATTTACAACAACACTCTATTTACAGCAGCATTGTTACAAAATGTCACTTTAGAATTATATTTTGTATACTGTGATTTGTTTTCTTTATTCTGTTTTGCTTGTATTCTGCTTTTAATGGCATATTAAAACTTGGAAAGAGACCACAGCTGTGTTTCTTGTGAATCAGACAGAATTTTTTCCCCATCCTCTTACCCTGTTAGTTTCATGTTCTTACATACAACTGTCTTTCTAGTTGCCTAAATTCTGTTAATTTTTCCACATATTTCCTTCCCTCTCCCCTTTCACTGGCTTGTGTGAGTAAACACACAATTATCATTTTGTGAAATCACTACCCTTCAACTATTTAAATGTTTTGGCCATCTCACTTTATTCCATAGAACTAGAATACAAAAGTGCCTAATAGAACTAGAATACAAAAGTGCCCACCCCCTTTCAGTCTATCTTGCTCTTTTAAAATCAGTGACTGTCCACTTTTTCAGCTAAAACTTAAGTTATCCTCTTTCATATCTAACTGCTTAGTGCACACTGCAGTGTTGAGAATATTAACTCATTTTTTGTCATCTTGTCTTTAAACATCTATTGCAAGACCACCAGTTGTTGGAGAGTTCACATTCTGTCTGTCAGCAGTCATCTTGGGATTAGTGTTTCTGTTTTTCTTGGTGAGAGGAGGATCACAGAGACAATATTTCCTGGAAACTGCTGATCACCTGAAAGCCGAATAACTGCTTTATAGGTGACAGCTTGGAATCTGTGCTTATACTCTGCTCCTGGTGAGAGAAGGAGCAGAGTTCATTGTTTCCTGACTGTTTCTGGTTGGACAGTAAGTGTCTGTTTAATGTTCCTGATTGGTCTGGTGCTATTCAAGGCATCTACCAGGAAATGGCTACAGGAAGCCTACAGACACTTGTATCATCTAGGACAAGACTGTAGATCACCAAACAGGCCATGGCCTGCTTCTTATCTTGGTATTGGTGCAAACATTTTGCTTCTGGAGAGAGAAGAATCAAAGGGGCATTATATCCCAGAAGAGTGAAGCTGTGGTGAGATCATCATTAGTAGTAGCAGGTCAGTAGCCATTCATGTGACTCCCCTTTTTGATCATTCTAGAAAAACTAATTCTTTGTTTTCAGTAAGTACTGCTTGATTTGTTTCTAACTTCAAAATATCTGCCTAAATACTTCATCCTTAAATTTTCAGGGTCTATATATTAGTTTCCCCTCAAGTGTCTGGCATTGCTCTGTACAGACTCAGACACCTTGAGTGACATTTTTATCCAGTACCACTTCCTTGCAAGCTATAGGCCCCCTCTATGATACAGGAAATCCATACCATGTATTTAAACTTATTAGAAACATTAACCATCCACACCAATACCATATTTGTGGGTATTTCAATTACCCCATTATTAACTGGGAATCCTATATGACACCAAACATACAGGCTCAGAGATTCCTGAAATTTGTAAACACAAATTCCCTGGACCAGAGAATAAATATACCAGCCATGGGTGCAACCATACTGGATCTGGTCCTCACTAATATGGAAGAGTGATGCACACCCCCTACTATAATGTCTTCCTCAGTAAGGTCAGACTACAAAATGGTCTCCTTTGAAGTAAAAGTAAAACCTGGACTCCCAGCTAAACCTAGGATATTCAGGCACTACTCTAAGGCTCACCTCCTGCTATTAAGTGATGTTGTTGTTGTTGTTGTTGTCTTTCAGCTTTTCCTGGTTAGGGGTCGCCACAGCGGAACTCCGGTCCGCTAATGATTGGCAGTAGATTTTCATGGTGCCGAGTTGCCAGCTCGACGCCCAACCTTCAAGGAAGGCACGCCCATTCACGCATGTCTTTCAGAACGCCACTCGACCCATGGAGAGGACATGCAGACTCCACACAGAAGGCACTCCTCGCACACTAGCTGAGAATCGAACAGGAGAACCTCTTGCTGTGAGGCAACAATGCTACCGCTGCACCACCGTGGATACCACCTCCTGCTATTAAGTGATAACCTGGCAAAATTTAAAGTCCCCATAAACCTTGAGATCACTGCTGCCTGTGCAGAACTGTTCAAAGAAATCCTGTACAAGCATGTTAATAGCTGCATGGAGGAAGCTGTACCCACCAGGAAGAAGTAGAGAATTAACTCAAAAAACAAGCCACCCTGGTAGAATCACAAAATCAATAGACTGTATAACAGAAGGAAGAAAATCATAGCAAAAATTAGGAGGTTGAGTACCCAGCAGAATGAAAGCACTCCCATCAAACTAAACAAACAATTCAGAGTACAAATCTTTTTGTAACCGTTGTTTTGAAGCTTTGTCTTAAACCTACAAATGATTGAAATTGTAAACTGCTGTAATCTTTTTGTAACCTTTGTTTTGGAGCTTTTCTTCCCAGGAATCCATTGAAAATGGGTTCTTATTGGCTCAATGGACTATCCTGGTTAACCAACTGCAAATAAATAAATAAATACATAAAAAATAAAGTCTATCAAAGCCAAATTTGAGTTAAGTTTTGCCTCCCAGGTCAAGGACAACCACAAAGCTATGTCTGCAACCTCAAAGACGATACACAATTGTTTGCAGAGCTCATTGTAAATGGAGCCACCTATAGTAACCCAGAAGATGTAGCATTCCTCCTGGCTGATAAATTCAGCTCCAACTTTACCCCTGTCTCCCTCTCAACCTTCCCTCAGGAAATACCATCAAATATATCTCCCCTACCATCACTAGGGAACAGATCCTTAATGCTCTTTCTCTCTAAAACCAAGAACACTGCATCAGTGGGCTCAGACAATATCCCAGGATGCCTTCTAAAATAGCATGAAATATGACCTATTATGGAATTACTATTAAATTGTAGCCTGCAAACAGGCTTCATGCCTCATGGATGGAGAACAGAAACAGTCACCACTCTGCACAAAGATGGGCCACCTACAAACCCTAGAAACTATAGACCCATAAGTCTCACTAGTCTTATATGTAAAGCCATAGAAATAATTATTATGGAAATGATTAATACAGATATAGTAAACCTCCAGACACTGTACCCAACCTAGTTTGGTTTTGTCAAGGGCAGATCATACCTACTCAACTTGGTGGACTTCTTTGAGAAGGTAACCAAAGCAATGGATAAGGGGAAAATGGTTCACACTGCCTACCTTGACCTGGCCAAGGCATTTGACAGAAAACCCCACACGGGCATTGTTGACAAACTCAAGAGGTTAGATACAAACTCGTATGTCACCTGATGGATAGCCAAATGGCTCACAGACAGGATCCAGGAAGTTAAAATGGGGGAGTCCACCTCTACAAAGAGGCCAGTCACAAGTGGGGTCCCTCAGGCATCAATCCTTGGACCTCTCCTTTTTGGTGTTTACCTCTGCAAAGTCAAGGCCAGTGTCAGTGGTCTCTGGCTGACTAAATTGGCAGATGATTGCAAATTAGGAGCTTAGGAGCTGTCATTGAATCCCACACTGACATAAATGTTCCCCAGGAAAGGCTGACACAGACAAACAACTGGTGTCAGAGCCATGGACGAAAACTAAATGCCAAGAAATGCATAATAGTATTCTTTGGGAAGTCATCCACCAATGGTAACTCTCATATTGACAACACACTCCTTAGAGTTGACCCAGTATGTCCATAGAGGTACCTCACTAAAAGAATACAGGGTGTAAGTAAACCGTCTCAAAAAACTCCAGCTTTACTCCATCGCATATCATCTACTCAGAGGTGATCTCTGCCTAACATACAAAGCTATGTCAAACCCAGAGCTGTTGGACATGCTCCACTTAAAGAAATCCCAATCCCTCTGAGTTACATGCTCTAGAGACCTAAACCTTGTCACCACAATAAACAGAACATGCCGGAGGGATAAATTCCTGTCCCAGAGACTTCCCATACTCTGGAATAAACTACCTATCTATATCAAACAAAGCTCCTCATTAGCACTCTTCAAAAAAAAATCTTGATGATTGGATGGGAAATAGGAAATTCACCCCAGGGATCACTTCTGTGGCATTGCTTAACAGTGGCACAGGAAAATAATTTTCTTGGGTGGCAAAAGCCAGGGTACCTTTTTGGCTGGGCTTGTATTGGCCCCAGGGCTGATAGCCTAGTACCTACCTATGAACCTATGTCCTATGCGGATCACCTCAAGGCCCTATTCCTTTATTCTGTCTCCTACAGGCTTTTGATGAGAGATCTCTGCCTGGCATACAGGACATTGTCAGACCTCACTCTGATGGACCTCCTCCATATCCAAAAAACAAACAGCACCAGAATTATTCATTGTAAAGACTTAAACATTGCCAGTGATATAAACAGGACCTGCTGGAGAGACAGGTATGTATCCCAGAGACTACCCTGTATATGAAACATGCTCCCCATCCATGTGAAGTGCAACTTGGACAATTGGATGGGGAACAGGAAATTCATCCCTGGTTTGGAACCTATGTCTCTAATGGACACAGGCAACCTGCAAATGGTTCCTCTCCCAGGCCCCTGCTTGTAAATGTTTCATCTCCCACCCCCTTCTTACACTTATCAAGGGTTTCAGAACTTGTCAGAGAATTGGGATGCATGGCTAGGCTTAAAAAGGCCCTTGTGGTCGTTAGCCTAGTAAACCCCTCTGAACCTACAGTATATGATTTATGCATATCACTTGGCAAGAACTGCTAACAAGCACCTCACTGTTATTATGGAGGTCTATCACTCTCTGTGATATTACTGAAATTGGGTTTTCTTTGCTGGGCATTCCAGGTCAACAAGTGTAAAAATGACTATAAGTGTAATGCAAATGTATAATGCATGCAGCCAATGCAACTGCAGCTTTGTACAAAATACTGGTTTCCTTTGAAATTCTGATACACCTTCAGTTAACAACTATTCATCTGACAAAAATGTTACAACTTTTCAAAATAACCTGAAATATTTTATATACTGCAGGAGGATATAAGCTTAATCCACGGTAACTGTAACTGTAAGCTGCTATGAAATTCTGTGTGTCAAATTTATGGTTTTGTCAATGAAATATAGGTCAGAATGAAGGATCTAAACAGATCCAGCTTTTTCTTTTATAAACAGTAGATAGCAACATCATGCAAAATTGTTTTAATCCAATATGCTGATAGAAATACAACCAAAATAGTAACTGAATTCAAGTTACGTTATCTGAAGTATAAATAAGTTGTGTTATAGTCGCCTCAGAAATACCGCTAGGCCATGGGTGCATGAAGATGTATCACTCACCTCCGCTGTACATGAAACTGTACAGAAATGCACAGCGCATTAAACAAGTAATCATTTATATAAACTTGAAATGATACTTATAACAACAGCAGCAATTTGCTTAATGATACATAGCAGATTGATGAAATAACTCTGCAGATAGATGTTACAAACTGTGCCATTCAGTGATCCATAGAAATATAGTTTATTTAGTATAGCTTTCCGTCACAAGCATGGATTTATCTGTCAAAAAGCAACAGCTAAAATAATTCAGCATTACTGCCAGTTCTACTGCAAAAGAAGAAAAAAAGCTGCATATGCAAAATCTGAACAATTCTATTGCATGTTGACATCCTTCAGTAACTATAAGATGTTGCTATCATCCTTTGGTTATATGATTCCATGTACTTGCCTAGAGCATTGACTCATTATGCATAGGGATAATTCTTTCTGTTCCAAAAACAAGAAGTCACATAAGGGATCATGTTTTCTAGACTGATCACCATTTTGTCACCTGCTATGAAAGTGATTTTATTTCAGCCCTTGCTGGTTTGATAAAAGCACTTTTACAGTAAAACACAAAACAATATTGCGACTTGCATTAAAAACAAATGGTGTAGGTAGTTAATCTGCTAGCTTTTGTACGGTTGTGCAAATGTAGAGTTATCATAAACTGGGGGGGGGGGGGTTTGGGCTCAGTGGGAAAACTACCTGCTCCATTGCTTTGTATTAATTTGCCCAGGAATTCAGGAAAAATCGCACCTGTAATCATAGCCAACCCTAGTCTGATTATGGTGTGTGCACGATGACCTCCGTATGCTCCTTAACAATGTATGCAGCCGGAACTGTGCATGACATGCAGCACAAGGCAGCTCCTTGTAGCAGTCACAGTAGGGACCTGTGGCAATGCAGGACTGTGTTGCAGCAGCAGGGAAATACAAGCAGCAGTAATGTGCATCTGTGGGGCATTGGCCTGTACAGCAGCTGGATCGATTTGGCAATGCAGAACCATGTTGTAGCAGCAGGGAAGTACAAGCAGCAGTAATATGCATCTGTCGGGCATTGGCCTGTATAGCAGCTGGATCGATTTAATGCAGAACCATGTTTTAGCAGCAGGGAAGTACAAGCAGCAGTAATGTGCATCTGTCAGGCATAAGCCTGTGCAGCAGTTGGATTGATTCCATGCACACGGTTGTGGTATATTAAATAACGGCCATGGACACCTTACATAGTCATGAGGGTTTATGCCATTCTCTTGCTTTAACCCAAGTGTATATATACAAAGTTCAATACTGTAGAAGATAGTAAGGAAGGCAGTCCACAGGCAGATACAGCTCAGATTATTTACATTTACATGGACTAATGACTGCATCATACTGGTACCTGTGGTGCAATGGCTTGAGTGCATGTGTAACTTGGTGGATTCTGGCCCCTGACAGGCAACTGACCATTATGTTCTCCTTATTCAGCTTGGTGAGTGGGGCATTGGATGTTATACAATGGAGTCCCCTATGACTGGGTAGTGTAACAGTTTGCCTTATGGGCTTGGTAGCTGAGGTTCTACTGGGTGTGGCTATATGTGCAGTGTTTTTAGGTTTGCTGGAAATAATTCTTGCACGTGGAATGTCTGGCAGGTCTTTTGGATTTCAGAAGATCACATTTAAGTGCTTCAGCATAAGTAGGTCTACGTGCGGGGTTCATACTATGAGCAGTAGGTTTAGCGTGTGTGTTTCTGACAACCAAACTGATACTATGAGTGTCTGTATGCAAACGTTTTTCCTCCAGAGACATTGTGTATATGCATCTCTCACATAATGTACTTGTTTCTTTGAGGATTAAATGGTTGTCAGTGAACATTTGACAATTATTACTTTGTCTCTATATACACATATTCTCCAAACTGGTTACAGAGAAATTGGGAAAGAGCATATCCATGATACTGGACCCTTTAAAGGGTGAGCTACAAGGGTATAGTGCACAAGGTGTTGAGTGGACACTTAATTTTATGGATCTATGGAAAACAATGGTTAGGAAAAGTACCTAAATATCTGGTACAGCAAACAATAGCAATGAAAGAGATGGGGGGGACATTGGAAATTGGATTACCAAGAGGGGCGGAGGCTAGAACATAGCATTTTAAAACCACATCAAGAAAAGGATGGGAGGACTGTGGAAAAATTGAAACAGTAAGAAGCAGGCTAACTAGTGAGGGATCTAATCAAATAAAGCCAAAACTGGAGCTCTAGTACTATGACTCAGATGTACTGGTCAATGACCCCAGGTCGGTTAGACTTTCAAAATCTTTAACAATGTTTCACTGTTTGTGTGTGTGTGTGGGGGGGGGTGCAGACACAAAGGACAGGGGACCGAAAGACTCTGGAATATAACTTTAAACATGTACATAATAGATAGAATATATGACTTATCAGCAAAATAAAATATAAACAGCTGTAAAAATATTTAAGCACCAATCCTGAAACTGAAAAAAAATACTCTCATTACAGCAATTCCACTGCAGTCTAAGGTGCCAGTAACATAGTTCCTGGAAAATAGGCTAAAATCTGGCAGTAGTTCTAAGACAACTGTGAATGAAACTGCAAGACTAGGCCCAGACAGTGTTCAAAATACAATCAGCTAGTTTTTACAGCTAGTTCTACTTATGGAGACATAAGTGCAGTATAATGTATATACACAATCTTTCCACAACTGCAAAATAAGCTACAAAACTAAGGTCCCAGAACAAGCTAAAAGGATGCAAACATATAACATTTTTTTAGCTAAAATATGAAAAAGCGCAGAAAAGTACAAAAAGGTATTGAAATACAGATCACTATAAGTAACTTAAAATATTTACGTATAATTGAAATAAAAGTTTTTTTCTTTACTTTTTGATAACAGGTTTGTTTTTCACAGTTCAGGGGTTTCCACACCTCTACAAGTCTTGCACAGGAGGGGTATGTGTAGCACTCTACTGGATACATCAGGCTTGCCAGAGAAAATCCAATCAAATAAAGACAATGGGGGGATTCAATAAATCCTACCCAGTCATTTTTGATTGTGTGGGCATTGTGGCACGATGCACACACAGGCTGGAAGAGTTTCAAATTCAGTAAACTGAACTTAGCAGTGCACACTCACTTGCAAAGAAGGAAACTTCTATGGCATACAAATTACAACATAAGTAGCTGAATTGTATGGTGGAATGATTGCAAAGCAACCATGTAGACTCTGTGCTCATGTTGGCCACGTATTTGAAGGTTTTTCCAAATATAGCCATGGAAAGCAGTGTACATGGAAACAAGAGCAAGTTCATGTCCATACATTTGTACAGAGCAGACCCTAACATGTAACCCCATATATATTATGACATTATCAGGCATGTTGGATGCTAGAAAATTATATTAACAATAGCAACAATTCCTTCTTAAGTGGAATGACATAAATGCAGTTTTGCACCCCCATCCCCTAATGAACAATATACTTGTTACTAATGTAGACAGCTAAAGGTGTAAACCCCATGAAACATAGTATTCAAAACCTGCATTCCTTTGTACAGATATACACTTCAGTAATACCCTCCCTTGACTGTACAACACTAGGCTGACCTTCAGTTTCCCAGCCTACACTGTTTCCAACTGTGTAGATTCAGGGTTGTCAGCATGATGTAGTTGTAAATGAGGTCAGAACTTATTAGAATTGCTGAATCCCAAAAACATGTAACCGAGTAGGGATGTTCACTTCATGTAGTCACTTATACAGTGCTCGTGTTGAATGCATGGCAACAGTGAATGATGACATCAGGGGAGTGTCAGGTTACACTTACAGATGTGAACATGTAGGACTGTGAAGGGTGAAAGTGCATGTAAGCAATGCACCATTCACAAGTTCTGTTTCATCCTTTTTATTGTTTGTTAAAATGTATCATCCCTGTCCACTTTAAGTAATAGTTTTTTAATTGTTGTCCATGCTTACATGATGTGGCACTTTGGACAACCATAGGAAAGAGAGGAATGAATGGCTGGTTTCTCGATGCATGTTACACAACTCTTCCTGTGGCAGCATGTGTATGTGTAGGGCTAGAGAATAGATAGTCCTTGGTTCTAGTACAGGGTCTGTAACCTTTCTTCCAATTTTTGAGCTGCATGTTTGCGCAATATCATAGGCACAGAGAAAAGTAATAAGATCAGCTGTGGTTTTCTTTTTTCAGCGTTGGTGCATGCAGCTGCACGTAGGTGCGCATCGCTCAGTAATGAGCATCAATGGAGTTGATATATTCAATAAAGTAGCAGATGTTTTTCATAGGTGCTAATTACAGAATAAGCAAGTGATTTTCAGTACAGTGGAGCTATTCAACAGGCTATAAAGCATCCATGTAGCCTACATTCTGTTTTTTTCTTCATACTTCCATACCATGGGGTTAAAGACAAAGAAATTCTAGGTCTGAAATAAAAGCGAGTCAACTGCTGCATTTGCAAGGTAAGTCCTGAATCTAGAATGTATTCTGTAATAATATTATGATGGGTCTATATTATAACCGCAAAACCTCATATACGTGAATACGTCAATGTCAACACATATTGAGCAAATCGCGAAAACACCGAACGTCCTGAACCGTGAAATTCAAAATGTCGAATCGACATAGTTGGCCAACCCCACTGCCCACTATGTACTACCTACGCAAACAAAATAAATAATCCAAATACATACACTTAACAAAACTCTACTTCTAACCCTAAACTAAAGCTTACATATATTACTATGTATGCACTTACCTTAACCCACACCCTAACCCTAAGGTCCATAACTATTGCACACTTACCTTAAGGAGCTATACCGGAGAAGGGCCAACTATGATGATTCGACATTTCGAATTTTGCGCTTCAAGATGTTCATTTTTTTTTGCGGTTTGCTCAGTATGTGTCGACGTTTCTGTATTCGCGCAACTGTGGTTTTGCAGTTGTAATAGGTAACCTGTTATGGCATATCCTTGTATATCTTAACTTGGCACAGTAATAAACCAAATAGTGGTGGATTTGTACAGAAAGTACCTTAACATGTGACGACACTTATTTTACTTATATGTGTCCATTACTAAGTTTTTCTTTCTTATTCTTCTCATTTTTCATTGCAATTTTTGCATGATACTCCACAAAGTACAAGCAGTGGAAGCAAGTTATGGCTGTGTTTATCTGGTTTGTGCGAAGTGTAGCGGACCACCTACGAATCAGATGGCCAAAAATTGTAACTGGATACATTCGATCAATGTTCTTGGTCATTGTGAAAACCCAACCTGGAGTGCAGATGTTACTGGGTTCTAATCTAGAGTGCGCAACCTTTCTTTTAATGCTTTAACACTACAGTTTACAGTAATGAAGTGCAACATTAACAACTCCTTCCTCAACATTCTTGTGGCAATAGGTATAAATATAGGACTGCCGTGCACATATTCCTGGGTTTGAATACACTATATTCCATATAATATTATTTTTTACTGATAAAGTAATCTATGAATTATTATATTTATGATCAAATGTATGACTGTAGCTATACTTTGTTGTATAGTCCTCCAAATGTATTTCTGCAATGTTGATTGGCATGGCTTTAACTTTTGTGAAAAACACATACTCAACTGCCTATACATGAAATTGCTTGCCACTGTTGCATTCTGCTTGTCAGATGTTAGCAATGTGACTCACATTTGTGCACCACTTACCTATATGCAAACAGATGTAACTCCCATGTATATACACTTTGTTAACCATTGCACAAATCTGCTGCTCACTGTGCTATGGAATTGTCTATATGATGCTTTCTTATTGATGTTTATTGTTCATTTCCTTTGTATGACATACAACTACACGTGGAAACATTGCAGATTCAGGGCACATTCTAAGTATATGTCATATATTCACAAGACATATATGTGCTGTCCCCCACCAAGCAGTACAACCCTGGGGGCTCAATATTTCTTTTACACATATATATCAACCACGCTACAAACAGTAATATATAATGTTGTGTGCTCCCTCATGGACAGGGCCAGTCAGTGGTACTGATGACAACTTTGATCTGCTAAACTCAATCATCCAACTATGCTCAATACAGGTACTTGTGTTTTTACACAGCTAGGCTTCTACACACCCGAGTGCTGTTAGGTTACTGGCATCATAGAACCTATGAATCTATGTGCCTATGCAGGCCTCCCAACCTCTTGTCATGGCCTGCTGATATCATCTAATATAAGTTGACCTGCAGCAATGTAAACATCAGAAGTGTGCTGTGGTGATTGTGTAAAGTATTGTGTTCTATAGCCCATGTTCTTAGATAGGTAGGGGTTCTGTTCTCACTGCAGTCAGCATGTACAGAATAGATGTGCTGTTCTACAGTTACTTCTCCAATGGCCTGGATTGATAGTCTTTTGATTATTGCACAAACCTACACATAAACTTCATACAGCTCTCTAGACCTACTGTCTCCCACATGGTCTACTGACGTCATCCACTATAAGTGGACCTGCAGCAATGCAAAAGTCACACTTGTGCCATGGTGCTTGCATAAAGTACTGTGTTGTATAATCTCTGTATTTAGGAAGGTATGGTTCTATTGTCAGTGCAGTCAACTGTGTGTGTGTGTGTGTGTGTGTGTGTGTGTGTGTGTGTGTGTGTGTGTGTGTGTGTGCACGTGTGTGTGTGCGTTTGTGAGAGCTGTTACTTAACATTACAGAGAGCCTTTTACACCAGCATGTTGGATATTGTTATCACCATATGCTCAACAGACAATGCTGATGTCATCTGCTATATCAGATTATTGCACATGCAGTCATCCCACCAGGGCAGGATCAGACACTGTCCTGGAGCCCAGGTAGATGTCATGTTAGGTTCATATGTTCATAGCAGGTTACTAAGACTATTGGCCCTAGGGCCTTTATAAGCATATTATAGCCTAGTATGAACCTATGAACCTATGAACCATGTTATAACCTTGTTCCCTTATTGACCAAGTTGTATGGTCTATATTTGCAACATGAGACAATGATCAGCGCTAACTGCCCTTATCCAAGAGGGACATAGGTGATAACCCCAGGGTATCTTTATAGTCTCCCATCTACTTGTCTAAGTTATGCTTAAATAGGGTCATTGAGAAGCTGTTTTACTTGAAATGAGAGTTTGTTCCAGAAGAGAGCAATCTCTGGGAGGCATATTTGTCTCTCCAGCATGTTTTGATAATGTTGCAGGCTAGGTTAAGATCACTAGAGTGAGGGAATCTTGTCCCATGTGACTTGTGGATGTGCAGCACTTCCATTAGGGCAGGATTCAAGACTGCTCTGTAGGACAGGCATAAGTTGCCTCTCAGCCACCTATAAGAAACAGAGTACAGTGACAGGGCCTTCAGTCTGCCCATGTAGGTCGTGTGTTGCAGGCCTTGAATTTTCTTTGTGAGAAACCTCTGAGGTCACTGCAGATGCTGCAGATGACTGGTGAGGTACATGCAGAAGGTAGCACTGTACTCTATTAGTGGTCTGATGAGGGATGACTACAGGGGAGTTAGAACATCCTTAGCTCTGGATATGATGCTCTTACTTATGAGATTTGCAACATAGAAGGCCTTCCTTACTATTGTGGACACATGGTGATCAAAACTAAGGTTGCTATCAACCTGTGTTCCTAAATCTCTTGCCACAGGGTTTGAGATAAGGGGATACTGTTAACATTGTAATTTCTAGGGACTTCACCTTTGCTGAAAGGAATGGTAATGCATTATTTTGCATTTAATTTAGTCCTATGACTTTGGCACTGATCATTTGTCTCTATAAGCCCTTTTTGTAGTATGTCAGCATTGTTGGGGGACTCAGTGACTGCACCCAGTTTGCAGTCATCAGTAAACATGGTAAGCCACAGGCAATCTATTTTCCCCTGGACTCCTGAGAAATAGAGTTCAAACAGTAGGGGCCAAGCACAGCTCCCTGTGGTACACCATTGGTAACTGGTCTGCTGTTAGAGGTAGAACCCCCAATGTTGACTGTATGTGTTCTGTTGGTGAGCCAGTTGGCTACCCATCTAGTGACATATGGGTTAATTCCCAGCTGTGTAAGTTTGTCAATGATGCCTGTGTGGGTGATTGTGTCAAAAGCCTTAGCTAAGTCAAGATAGGCTGTATGTACTTTTTTGCCTTCATCCAGGGCTTTGGTGACATTCCCAAAGAAGTCCACCATGTTTAATAAGCATGATCTACCCTTAGCAAAGCCAGTTTGGTTTAGGTTAAAGGTTTGAAGGTCATATATGTCTTTGTTGATAAGTTCCATGATGATTTTTCTCCATAGCTTTGCAGATAAGTCTGGTTAGATTTATGGATCTATAGTTCACAGGGTCAGTTGATGGATCCCTTTTGTGCAAGGGAATTACTGTTGTTGTTTTCCACTCTGCTGGGACAAAGCCAGTACTTAGACTGTGATTGAAGGGATTGCCAAGTAGTTCCGCTAGGTCCTATTTTAGACCACTTAGTAGGCAACCTGGGATGTTATCTGGGCCCATGGAGGCTGTGTTTTTGGCCAAGGAGAGTGCAATTGTGACCTGCTCTTTGGAGATACTAGGTGGAGGACTGGTGACAGGTATGCTTTGGAGTATGTCTGGTGTGGACAGGGGGGGGTGAAGTTTGCTCCAAATCTGTCTGCTAGTACATTGGCAATGTCCTCAAGGTCAGTATGAATGGTACCTTCCACTACTAGTCTGGCACAAAACTGGGCCATCCCATTTAGATTTCTGCCTTAGCTAAATAATGCCTCTGATTATCATTAGCTAGGGATGCTAGTTTAGCTTTGTAATTGGCTTTAGAGAACTCTACAGGATATCTAATTTGCTTGTTCAAGCTGTGGATTGTGTCCGTCCTCTGCTGAGGCATTTCACTCTTGTTCTTAGACTTTACTTTATTCCACTTGTTGTATAACTTATTTATTCTTGATGACCACCAGGGTGGCTTGTTTTCTGGTGAGGACCTTGTTTTGATCCCTTCTGGTACAGCTGATTCTATACATTTGTAGAGGTGTTTATATAGGGCATTTGTGTACACCTCTGTATAGCAGTCATTGTGACAGTGGTAGCAGGGGGGTTGCAACTATTTATGGCATTGCTTAGGAGGCTGTAGTTTGCTATGGAGACATTTTTCATCCGTTTTGCTTTTGGGGTGGGGAGTATTATCATTAATTCAAACAAGACTGAATTCTGATGAGACCTTTCCAGGGATGGCAACACATGGGAGTAGTGAGAAGATCCCCTATGTTGGTGAGAACTAAGTCTAGGACATTCAAACTCCTTGTGAGGATGCAGTCTATCTGTTACAGAGCATTGGTGTTAACAAAGTCCATGTTTATGTTCATATATGACTCTCAGTCAAAGGAAAGATTGTTGAAATCACACACAACCAAGGTGTTTGGCTATAGAGTGAATGGGTCAAGTAGGTTTAAGTAGGCAGAGTGGATCTCATGCTTTATGGTGGGGGACCTATAGCTAACAATGATATGGAAGGTGGATTTACTTACAGTTAGTTTGACTTGTAGTAGCTCTAGGGAATCATACCGTTTGACCAGTCTTGAGGTGTATTTGTCTTTAATGAAGATGTATACACCTCTGCCTTTGGTTCTTTCACACTCATTTTGAGGACTGAATGCATGGAAGGCGTTGCAGCCTTGCATGGCCAGAGGGCTCTCTGCAGCCTTGAATAATATCTCTGTGACTGCACAGACATGGGCATCTTCCAATGTAAGATGTGTTTCCAATGACTGCAGTTTGTGATTTAGACTCCTTGCACTAATCAGCATAACCTTGAGTTTGTCCCTAGTAGATTTTTTTACACCAGGAATTTAGCTGTTCTGATTTTGCCTAAAAAGGCAGTATGGGGAAAGAAAGTGTGATGTCCCCACTCCAAACCAGTAATCAAGGAGCCTGAATCCTCACCACTGACACTGAAGAGGGACAGTCACTTGGAATACAAATGAATGAAGCACAATTTCCCTTAAGAGCACACAGAGAACACAGTCAGCCTGGGGTCTGGATTTCTCTACATCTGTCTTCCAGGTCTATATTAGATAATCAAACTTTCAAAAGTTCAACTGTCATACGGTCGACACCATATGATCAAACTTTTTAAAAGTTTGAAAATCTAATAAAAAAAATAAACTACACAAATAACCTACCTGAACATTTTAAGCAGGGGCAAGCCCCTCTTTAGCCCACACCCCCAGCTCTTTAAATATACCAACTCCAAGATTGCACTACAGTGCAGAAAAGGGAAATTTTCCCATTCCGTGCTGTAAGGTGAAAGCTCGATCATCTAATAATTACCCTGTCTCCCTCCAGGTCCCCAGTATGACTCCCCACTGCCACAGCTTCAGAGTAAAGTCCTCAGCTGAATGGCAAAGCCAAGTCCTCCACCAGTCTCTCTGTGAAACCAGTGCTTTGTTGCCCTGCCCAAATAACTGACACACACACTCTTTGAGATTTGATCTGCACACATGGACACATGGACACACGCACGTGCACACACACACACACACACACACACACACACACACACACACACACACACACACACACACACACACACCTGGGGAAGGCTGGCACAGATTACCTGCTCTACCAACTTTGCCTAGGCTATAAGGTAGATTCACTGCCACCAGTCAGTTAGTATAAGGCTCTCAAAATGGTATCCAATTATACTGAGTAAAGTTAATATTAATACAAATGGTAATGTTGACCAATCAGCCAGGCTTCAGGAGTGGCCACCGTCATCACCAAATAAATATATACTCTCAAAGCTTAAATATTTTATAAAAAGAACCAGCCACAATGAAACGTTTAAATATATTTAATAATAAATGTTAAAAGAACAGCAAAATACTAAATATCTGTTTATAGTAAACAGAGTTTCAGTCAAAGGAAATATTAAAAATAACACAGCTGAAAAGAGTCACACAGTTACAGAAAAACAATACTTAACTATTCTCATTACATTTTCCTGACTGATGTAGAGAATTACTGTTCCTATTTACCGTATGTTTCAAGGCAAGATGATGTTGGGGTGGGTGGTCCTTGTTGTCTGACCCAAGACAGAACACAGAATACTGAGAGCAATCTCCTACTAATATCTAAATATTATTTCTGGCTTATAGAATGACATCACATGCATCTGGTCATCTGACTCAGTTTCCCCGCACTACACCCCATCACTAGAAGCAGTCAGGATTTTAGAACCTATGTGTTGCCATACACACCGATAGAGCTTTGCTCAGATCTGCTGCAGCAGCTGGAAGTCATCAAATAAATTCAACCTCTACCCTTCCAGAGTAGCAATTAACTTCCTGCTAGACAAAAACAAGACTTCCTAATACTTGGTTTTTCAGACATTTTGTCTCTGTTTACAACCAGAACTGACAATACAATTTGTATGGCCTAATTTAATTTCAGCTATTTTTCAAAGTTTGAGATTAACCTTTTCTCCTCCAGTATCCTCTGTGAAAAACGTATACATTTAAACAGGTACAATAATGGATGTACACTTCTTTTCTGTCCAGCAGGACACATTGTTGATATATTTTAACACAAGCAGCTTTACAGATACATTTTCCAACACAAGCATCTGCACAAATCAGTTTGATATACAAATGACATATAATTCTTTACAAAATTCCAGCTAGCTGTGCTGGCATATGTTACACATCCACTGCCCCACTTAACCTGGCATGGCTGACAGTACCTCCTATTGTCACATCTCTTCCTCCTTTGAAGACTCAAGCTATGTTTTCAAGTACCCCTTGAGAAATGTTGCTTGAAAGTAATACGACTATCTGGGAACATATTATCTCATACCCTGTCTTGAGATCCCATCTGCCTTGGCATTGCTGACCCTACCACTATGCTGCACTCTCATATCATATGCCTGCAAACCTGGGGTCCACCATAATAACTTGGCACTTTGCTGGCTGGCACAATGTAGCCTACGGTAAATACTTAGCACAAGGGCCTTCCTATCATGGGAAGATTTCATCATGTTAACATGGTACAAATGGGGCCCTGCCTCCTGCCTAGCAGTTCTAACATGCAGTTAACATCACTAACATCCCTTACTACTTTGAAGGGACCCTTATTGCGTCTATCAGGAATGAGAACCATAACCTGCTGTTCCACAGCATACTCTCTGACTCAAGCATTCCTGTCATACCAGACCTTTTTCTGCTGTTGGGCTCCTGCCAGGTTCTCCTGGGCCAAGTCCATGAGCTCCCTAAACCTTATGCTGAGGTTTAGGACATATGCCACAACTGACTCCTTATGGGATTCACACTCACCATCCCACTCATCATGAAACAGATCTAAAGGTCCTCTCACCCTATGCCCATAAAGCAACAAGGGTGAAAAACTTGTGGATTCCTGGGGTACCTATCTGTATGCAAACAGCAGACAGGGCAAATATTTGCCCCACTGTCTCTTAAACTGGTCTACAAATGCCCATAGCATGGCCTTTACTGTAGAGTTTAACCTCTCCACAAGAAAATTAGTCTGGGGATAGTAGGGAGTGGTCTTTAGTTGCTTCACCTCACAGTGCTTCCACAAAAATGCCAGCAGGTCTGACATAAAATTGGCACCTCTACCAGTCAGTATTTCTCTTGGGAAACCTACACTGCTGAAAATCTCTAGCAAAGCATTTGCTAACTTCTATGCCTCAATGGAGGACAGACCCACTGCCTCAGGTTGTCTGGTGGTATAATCAACTACCACTTGGATGTACTTCTTCCTTGTGGAACTTGGGGTACTCAGAGGCCCTACAATATCCATAACTACTCTCTGAAATGGCTCCTCAATCACATTCAAAGACATCAAAGGAGCTTTGACCTTATCTTCTCCCGCCTTGCCTACTTTTTGGCACTGCTCACAGGCCCTGCAGTACCCTGTTAAATCCCTTACAATCCCAGGCCAATAAAATTTCTGCATAATACATCTCTTGGTATGTTTTATGCCCATATGATTTACAAAGGCAATGTCATGGGATATGGCTAGATGTGTCACATGGTAGGCTGTAGGCACTACCAACTGCTGTATTACCTCACACTCTAGCTCCCTCAGGGGTCTATGCTCTACACAATAACCCTTTCTTCCGCAATACAGACTCCCCTTTTTCTTGAGAATCAGGTGCCTTCCTAGCTACCTCCCTCAAGCCTCTTAGGCTAGGGTCTGAAAGCTGAGCCTGTCTCAGCACTATCATTGTGACTCTTCCCAGCTCGTCTTCCACAGGAAGTCTGGTATCCTCTGACAGCAGTGCCTCAATGTCAGCCTAGGTACTACCACTCATCTCTGCTCTTTCAATCACTCTTTCTAAGGGAACATCAGTACCTACCAGCAGTTGTGGTTCACCTTCAGGATCACTGCTACAGGGTAGCTCTCTTCCTAGAATAGCCATGCCACCAGCACTGGCTTCAGGTGTGGTGTCTGTCTGGGTCACCCCTAGACTACCAAACCCATATACCTGTCTACAAGCCTGACTGCATGTAAGTGAATGCACACAAGGTACTGCATTATCAAAATCATTCCCTATCAAGACAACGGCAGGGATATCCTCAAACACACCTACTTGCTCATTTCATTTTCCACCCTCCCAGTCAAGGTGGACCCTGGTCATAGGAATTTGGAATGGGTCCCTCCTAACAGCCTGACTGGACTGCCCAAGCAAGTACTGCTCCTCTTTAATCACTGCAGGCTTCACAGCGGTTATGTATCTCTTAGCAGTGATCTGTTTTTCATCCACTAAGATAGGATATAACCTCTTGTGATAGTTTGGTATGCCTGTTGTCTCCAGACAACTTAACACTGGCATACTCTTATTCCCACTTGCTGGCTCCCCCACCTTTTGTTCCCCACCTTGCTGCCATGGACATCTACATGATACATGACTCCACTGGTTACATTTAAAGCATTTAACCCTCGACCCTGGCTATGTACCTGAACTAGTGGCTTCCTCAGTTACTGGTGGACTCTGTTAGGACAGTTTAGGTTGTCCACCATGGGTTCCCTTATATCCATGTTCAGCACTGGGTATCCCTTTCCTGTGCAATGATGCCCTGCTTGCTAACAGAGATCGCCTTTCTTTCCCTGTTCAAATGCAGAGTTACATTCTTGATATGCCAACCAGATTCTCATGTCCTCAGTCAAAGTGTTAAAGGCTTTTTCCCTGACCAAAAGGTCTGCCAGCCCTTCAGAAGTGATGACCTGATATCCACTCACCCACCTATGAAAATTAGGTGCTAAACTCAGCAATATAATCACACACAATTTCATCTGTCTTGCATCTATGCTCATGAAACTTTTTTTATTTAAGCTTCAGGTGTTAAAGCATTCAAGTAAACAAAATTTGGCTTTATCATAATTTAAACAATCAATATTAGACAATTTAGAAACAGCAGTTACAGCTTTTTCATAGAGTAAGGGGGTCAGGAACCGTGCTTAGAGCCCTTGGTCAGCATTATACTGTTTACATACTCTTTCAAATATATGAATAAAATTATTAAAATTCTCATCCTCTGAAAATTGTGGAAGAAATTTACTGACTTTTATTGCTTCTTGGGTTTGGCTATTCCATTCCGCATGACCTCCATGACCCTGGCAAAGAGTCAGTATCTCCCTCTTATGTTGATGCTGCTTCTCATTTTCTTTGGGCTCCAAATGGTACGGTCTCTCATTTTGTTCAGGCTCCAAATGCTGCAGTCTTTCTGCTGATTATAAGTCCAAATATTTGGCCTCTGCTTCATGTCTCTTTAACTTCAGACAGATTTTTAAGTCCTCTGAGGAAAATGTAAACTGTCCTGTTTCTGAGGGCTGTACATCCCCATCACCAAACTGGTTGTCCTCCAGGTTGGTGGTCTGAGATGTGACTAAGGTTAAAATCATTTCTTCTTTAGTCAGGTTGGCATTAACCAGTCCTTTGGACTCACACACCTCAGCCAACTGTTTCATTGTCAGCTTGCCATAATCCTCTGTTGACATCTTTGCTTGCTTTTCCTGACTAAACTAAACTAAAAAAAAAGTAAATAGAACTGTTGTGAAATGAAACTATGAATGTTCACCTTCTGGCTGCTTGAGAATACACCCACCTTTAGTGACAACTGCCTACAAGCTACAGAAGTTCAATTAGTATCCCACCACTGCTCACCAATATGTGACATCTGCACTCTGGAACAGTAATCAAGGAGCCTATGTCCTCACCACTGACACTGGAGAGGGACATTCACTTGGAATACAAATGGATACACTCAGTATTTCCAGATGCAGGACTATATGCATCAAGCACTATTTCCCATAACAGCAGACAGGGAGCACAGTCAGTCCAGAGTCTGGATTTCTCTATATCTGTCTATTTCCAAGTCCTCAATAAGAGATTCCACAGGCACAGCTTCAGAGTTAAGTCCTCAGCCAAGTGCCTAGCCAAGTCCTCTACCACTCTATCTGTTAAACCAGTGCTTCATGTTCCTGACACACTCACACAAACACAGACACACACCCGCGTGCTCACACACACACAAACCTGGAGAAGGCTGGCATAGATTATCCGCTCTACCATCTTACCCAGACTATAAAGTAGATTTACTGCCACCAGTCAGTTACTATAATCCTCGCAAAAGGGCATCCAATTATACTGAGTGAGGTTAATATTAATAGAAATGGTAATGTTGACCAAACAGCCAGGTTTCAAAAGTAGCCACAGTTTTCACCAAATAAATATATGCAAATACTCTCAAAGCTTAAATATTTTGTAAAAAGAACCAGCCACAATGAAAAGTTTAAATATATTTAATAATAAATATTAAAAGAACAAGAAAATACTAAATATCAAAATATCAATTTTCAGTAAACACCAGAGTTTCAGAAACAGGAAATGTTAAAAATAACACAGCTGGAAAGAGTTGTGCAGTTACATAAAAACAACACTTAACTATTCTCCTTACATTTTCCTGACTGATCTAGAGAATTACTGTTCCTGCTTAATGAATAGAGTAAGGCAAGATGATGTGGGATTAAGTGGTCCTTTTTGTCAGATCAAAGACAGAGAGCAATCTCCTACTAATATCTAAATATTATTTCTGACTTACAGAATGACATCACATATATCAGGCCATTTGACTGTGTTTCTCACACTTTCCCCATCACTAGAAGCTGTCAGGATTTTAGCACCTTTGTGTTACTATAAACACAGATAGAGCTTTGCTCAGATATGCTGCAGCTGCTGGAAGTCATAAAACAATTTCAACCCTCTTCCCTTCAGGAGTAGCAATTAGCTCCCTGCTAGAGATAGTAAAGAAGGCTTCCTAATACTTAGTTTTCCAGACATTTTCCCCCAGATTCAGCAAGCAGCCATGCAGAAATAAGTTATTTCTGAATGGCAGGGACTGTTCCAGTTCAGCAATGCAGTGTGCCATGCATATGTATGAAGGCGTGCTGCCATGCTACAAAATGGACATGGTTCATTGTATGAGTGCAGGGGGTGTGTCTGACAGCAGAGCTCTCACAATACACACACCCCCTACATTCTAGAATTGCCATTCGGCAATTTAAAATGAGCGAGAATGCTTGTAACACCACCAACCCATCAGGGTAAGAAATCTGGACAAAGCCATAAGGGACAATCGTCCCTACCAAACCAAAAGTTGATAGAATAACAGATTTAGCATAAGCACATAGTGCACACCTCCCGACCCATCAGAGTAAGGAATGTGGACAATGCCATAAGGGACAATCGTCTCACAAAGCAGAAAGTTGATGGAATAACAGGCTCAGCATTAGCATGGATATTCTGAAGGGTACAAATAAAAAAACACAACAAATACATTTTTTTTATACATGCAATAAAGTTTAAGCATAGCTGTGTGTGTGTGTGCCCATTGCTTAGCTATGCTTAGCCCAGCTGAAATGGCACAATATGTTAAAAAGCAATAGACATCCAGTGTAAGCATAAATGTACTAGTGTCGCAGTTAGAGTGTATGCCTTCCATATAGTCATTCACGGTTTGAGCCTCACCAAAGCCATTTCCATTTTGTATGTGTAAACTTTAAAATTGTAATTGTTTGCATATTTCTGTAAGAAGTAACTATTTTTTCTCAACCAGAGTAGTGTATTAGGACCAGATGTGATGTGTCACTGTAATAAAGTAGTGAAATCCCCCATATAAACATAAGTGCCCCATACAGTATAGTCACACATGAATAAATTAATCACAGCACATTAGGGGATGTCAGGGAAGGTAAATAAATCTATATTATGTAATGAATGATTAATAAATCCCATACAGGTGGTAGACCAATATAATAAAACATAAGCAATGCTAAGTATTGCACAGCTATGTTGACCGGGTGTAAGCACTGTGTACATATGAATACTAACTAATGGATAGCCCAGCTAAGGGGATTTGCCCATTGGTAGGCAATGCTGAACCTGACCCTTTAAGCACTGCCAACTTTAGCTAAGCAGGTTTGCCCGTAGCTTAGCTGAGCTCAGCATCTTCAAAACCATCCAATCATGGCAAAGGGTGGGAAATTGGCCATATTTAAACCCCACAGGTGGGAATACAGCTCATAACTGGTTCTATCTCTCCACTGTAGGCAGTATGGCAGGTGTTGGAGAGGGCATGCGCTTCCGGGTGCAGCGCTGGGGCATACAGGAGTCCAAGGTCATGGTAGGACTCCTGGTAAAAAAACATGACATGAGACCGCTGCAGGACCAGTACCAGGGCTCCCAATATACAACATAAGCCTGGAAAAGTCTCATTCATGATCTCACCAGTGCCACTTGTATCCCTCGGACTGGTGAGCAGGTCCAGCACTACTATGCCAACTTTAAATGGAGGAAGATGGAGCTCTTGAAACAGTGGGTCCAAGAAGCAAAAGACAGGGGGAGATGTCCCAGCAGTGTGTAAGTATTCAAAGCAATAATTGTTTACCAAAGTCCAGCCTGTGTATGTGATGGATAGGTATGCATAAATGCTTCTCTGTTTTCATTACAGCAGCAGCTGAGCGGGCTGTGAACCAGGAAGTCCATGCCAACATATTGCAAAGGCTGTGCCGTGAGGCTGGTGAGTAACAATCCTGCTTGCAGTAGTCATACCAAATAAATATAAAGGAGTAAAATGTCACCTGGCACTATAAAAAGTGTGTATGGTTTCCACTGAATAAACCAGACAATATGACAGTAATATTCCCATATAAGTCATATTTAAATAAAAGTGTAACTTCCTGGCAATACAGTTCTAAATCCTGGCTGGTTGCGTTTACTCTGGTATTGTATGGCGTCACATGTTGCATTCACCAAGATCTGGTATGTGAATAGTACTGTTGTGTCAAATGTTTCTCACACTGTGCTACATAAAAAAAATATGTCTAGGAATATCTGTATAAGAATGTTGTAATTACTAGGTCAGATTGTACAAAGAAGAGAGATTTAGACAGAAAGCGCTGAAGAAAAAAACAGCACTTTCTAAATAACTCACTCTGATGAAACACAAACTGCTGCATTTTTATCACACAAAGCCATGGTTCAAATGCTGGGAGTGGTAGTAAGCTGTATGCATAATCATGCCTCTCAATTGTACAGATTTCTGCAGAATGTCCTGATATTTGCCTCATATTTCTGGCCTGTTCCTCTATTTTCCTGGCAAATCACTGGGATGATTTCAGGATTGTAGTCACTAAATAATGACATAGATTTGAGTTTCAGACTTCAGATCCTTCAGAAAATGCATATTAAAACAAATCCTGTTACTCTAGCAACTTTCTAAATGTTTATAAGAGCAATATTTAAAATATGTCCCTATTTGTACCCCCAGTTTGTCAAGCCTTGTACAGATTGTTTGCATTAAGAAGTTGAGAGGTATGTACTGAATTATAACTAGGAATCTGGGAATATGTGTAGAAGCAGTCAGGTAGTGTTAACAAACATTCCCTCCACAGGTCTACCAGGTAAGAGAAGTAGAATTTAGCTATAAGACAGTTGAAGTATACACTGAGTACAAACATACCACTGCCCAAACCAAGGCCATAGGGTACTGTAATAATACCTGTAGTGTAATGTTTAGAGTAATGATCATTAAAGTTGTGAGTACTGCAAGGATATACAAGTTGTTAATTCACATCTTTCTCTCCCCCTCCCACCATCCACCATTTCTGCAACAATAATCTAAACACACAAATCAATGGGTATGTTTTACACCAAACCTACGGCTGGGACATACGTTCTATTGTTCAACAAATATTGAAATGTGTTTCTATTAATGTTCCATGTTGAAATACTATCATTGGTGGCCTGTCGCTGTCAATGTAACATGCATGCCGTTGTAATGGCCACTGTGGTTCCATACAAGCATGTGTTCTGTTTGCTATGCAACTGATACAAATATGTTGCTTTGGGTTAATAGGAATATCTATGCATGCTGTTATAACTAATCCTGGATTGTGTTGACTATTACTAACCCACATATGTTCTAAAACTGTAACACCATAGCACGTTTGGGAAGGCTGGTCCAAGCGGACCCACCACTCTCACCTCAGCTGACCATGGCACTGGGCCCCAGTATGTTTGGGACCCAACCTGAGACCTCCTCGTCGGCTGGTCCTGCACCACCTTCAGGTGGAACTACCTCAGGGGGTGGGGCTCATCCCACCCGGGAGTGGGCGTGGACAGGATCCTGTCACCCAAAGCCAGGTCCGGGGTTTGGTGCATAGTGAGCTCTAAAAGGAGTTTGGAGATCTGCTACATCAGCTTGAGGGCCACACGGTGCAATTAGAGGGTCAGCCTTTTCCTCCTGCTCAGCCCCCAGCACAGCCACCATTGAGGCCATGAAGGTGCAGTGGTGACTTCCCATGGTTGGGGACCTCAGTCGCACTGTTTCCATTTGGGGGCTCATGGGCTTCTGACTTCCAAACACCCTACCCCATCCAAGGTGTTTACCCCCCACATGTGTCATATACTACCCCTGTATACTGTCTTGTCTGTCTAGTCTGTCTTCCAATCCACCCTACCTCCCCAAATATACCTATTTTCTTCCCCAACATCCCACTCTCACCTTAAAAAAAAAAAACAAGGCAATCTCTCCCCCCCCCAAAGATTTTGCCCCATACATAGCTGTCCATTTTGCACACATGTCCACTAGACACATGTAATCTAGTCTAATTGGCTTCACAACATATTATTGTTGCCCTCACCCCTCTCTCAGAGGTTTGAGTGTCCAAATATACCTCTAAATTCAGTATATATACAGAGCTGTTGCTGTAGAAAAAATGGACAGCTATGGACCTTCCCTACACTGGTCCTGAACATACCTAGCTACTTTCCCTATTGTCTTTCCTTCTGTGTGCACCATTTTTATCCACAATCCTATCACCTCTTTTTTCTTTCCTTTTAAAGAAATTACCATGGGTGTAAGTGGGAGTAAGCACATTTAAGCAGTAGTAAGTGGGATTAAGCCTGTTTGTGCAGTGCTAAGCAATGCCTACACAGATTAAGCACTTTCAGGCTGTCTGTAAGCATATTTAACCAGAAGCTAGCATTGCTTACCACCTAGCAAACCCAAGCAAACCCGCTTACAACTGTTTAAAAGTGCCTTAATCACTCTGTATCCAACAGTCCTTGTTCTGACCAGCAACAAAATAAGTAGCCCTTACAAGTCTCAACCCAGAAGTTTGAACACCATAGCCACAGCAAGATACCACAAAGTCATCTGAGCTGTAGTGTTGCGTAATGTTTTCTCAAACATAACATGCAACAAATTCATTCAACAGTAGGGAAAATGTATTTATATATGTATGTATATATATATATATATATATATATATATATATATATATATATATATATGTGTGTGTGTGTGTGTGTATACATATATATCTATATCTAGCTATCTATATATATATATATATATATATATATATATATATATATATATATATATATATATATATATATATATATATATATATATATATGCATATGTATGTATATATATATATATATATATATATATATTTATATGTATCTATATATATATATACACACACATATATATATATATATATATAGATATATATATATATATATATATATGTATGTATATATAGAATGCATTCGGACATCAGAGCCATACTCTGAACCACTCACTGCAAAACATCTGACCAAAGGCACTGTAAATGTGGGTGAAGGGGCCCAAAATAGAGACCTCTTGTAATTATTGCCATTATCCTTTCCTCCACAGCTGAACTGTTCTGCCTTGCAACAAAGCAAACAGCTCTTGCAAGTTTTGAACCCAGGAACCTACACAACATAGATACAAAAAGTTACCACTAAGCCATCTGAGCTGTAAGATGTTGGGATGATTTCTTTAACATATCATCCAGAACAGTCAGTCTTACACAGGGCATGTACAATGTGGAAGCAATAAACATTCTAATGATACAAATACCCCCCCACACACACACACACACACATACACACACACACACATATATATATATATATATATATATATATATATATGTATATATATGCATGCACACACACACACACACACACACACACACACACACACACACACAAACATACATACATACATATAGAAATATAGAAATACTTATAGATATATATAAAGCGAGTATATATAGAGGGTGCACAGAATATCAAACAGCCATTATTCCTACAGTTGCCACCTTTTCAAATGGGCAGTGTCTGATTCTTTTCTACAAATGAGAATTATTGCATGAAACGTATACCCAGACAAAATGCAAAGGACATGACACCACACACAGTTTGCATACATATAAATGTTTATTTGTGTACTATTTCAGTTGTTTATGCCATTTCGTATAGCATTTAGGTGTTTGAAATGCATAATAACTGATTAATATAAGTCTGAAAGAAAACATATGATACAATAATCTGCAAAATATAACATACTTTCCTGTCTAGGCTAAAACCTTCAGGTAGTACAACAGTAAAAAAACAAAAAAAAAACACTTGCCTTAAAGATAAGAATCAATCAACACTTAATTACAGATGTAGTTCAACAGCCCCCACTTACACTCTGTAGTCAGCTCGCTAGGGGAAAAGAATCAATTGTCACAATGTAAATGTATCCATTACATAACAATGCTTAACTTAAAACATCACTATCATACTGACAAACAGAACTGTGTGCAAGACAGTAAGCTCTAGCCAACCACTGTTCCCATGGTGAAATGTATGAAAATGTACAGCCATATACCTTTATGTTTCTTATTACTGATATTCCTCACATGTTGTAACAGCCTAGGTTAAAAACATTTAATACCGCCCCCCATAAAATGTCTTACAAGGGCATATAACACTGTTCTCTATAGACTGACCTCCAGACTGTACAGGGTCACACGTTTTGTTCAGCTGTAGCCCTCATATATATGGACCCTATCCCACAACTTGCGTGGGAGTCCACAACATCAATGGAATGATAGTAGGAATGTCAGCACTAAATAATGATAGACCATACCTATCAACCTCTTACTGCATGACATCTGGACAAAGCCTGGTATATAAGTGGAGGACAGAGGCTAAACAAAGGTCCATATTTGAAATATTGCTGTTATACACTATAAATGTTGCTGGTGTTACAGGATTGGTTGCAACATACCCTTACTCAGGAATATGAAGTCAGAAACACAAATGGGTGTTGCCATGTACTGATAGCAATCAACGGAGAGAATGCCACTATGTCAGGGACATGATCTGTGCGGGGAACAGAAAAAACATAACAGTCAATCCTCTGGCCATCATGTGGATAGGCCCACAGTTGAGAGCTATGCAGACAGACTGCATTCCATGCAAAACTAGCATGTGCACACAAACCCTGTAAAACTAGCAGTATTCAATGCATATAACAGCAATACTCATACACTGTCCCTAGGTCTGGAACCTTATACAAACATGTAGTTGGCCTGTGTCCACAAGTCCTGTTGTAAGAGGTATTCTTACCTACTGCCTGTAAAACTGCTGCCCTCACACATGAAGGATGTCGTTCAGACAGGAAACATAAAGGGACAATGCCCACATGATGTAGTTGTTTATAGTAGTGGGTTGCTATGACATTGGCTATTGGAAGAAATACACAGCTGCCTGCATGCAATTAGCAAGTGGGGAACAGAAATTACTGCAGAGACCATCATCTGAACATGAGCATCACCTACAAAATCCATGCTTCAACCTATTCAAACAAGCTCGATCCCAGGAGTTAGAGAGAGAGAGAAACACCAAAAAAAAAAACACATAAACAAAACCTCTAAATAAGAAATAAGAAACAAGAAGACATCCTGTATACAGAAGGAACCTGAAGATAAACCAGGTATGTGAAACATGTAAGCATGCAATTGAATGTAGTACTTGGTCTGTAATAATGGGATAGATGATTATGAAAGATGTATATGTGCCATCAGTACTTGCGGTATGGGCATAGCATCTGGCTATTTCTGCAGTTGGCCATATCTGTCAACTATGCAGATCTTCACAGAATGTCAAGATTTAGCCATCATAGTGTTTGTTCTGTTCCTCCAAACATCTATATTAGTCTGGCAAATAGATGGAGATGGAAGTAATGAAGTCATGACAGACACATGCGTTTTAGACTCCACCACCTTCAGAACAGTCATGGTAATGGGAAATGTATCATGCTACAAACTTCATAAGTTTGTAATAGGCATATCTACGATCTGTCTCTATATACTCCCCCTAATGTTAGTCTTTGTCTACATGTGATACTCTAATAGGTGTATAGGTTGGGTGACAGCTAAGGAGCCTGACACACCTTGGGAAAGGACAGCTCACATATGGCAACCACTAGAGTGTCTGTCAAACAGTCGTGTCTGTGCCACTGGTAAGCCAGTTAATGGGATGTTGCCCATATCCATATGTTACCTGTGAATATGAGTATTATATATGTTTGTATTGTAAATCTAGGATACCTATATAGGGCATAAGCATAGTAAAACACTGTTGCAGATATGTGTGTTAAACTGCATGTGATATATTGAATTAATAACATTCAGCTGTACAGTGTTCTTCTGGACAATGTTCACAGTTGTGACAGATATCTATAGTCACTTACACATATACTTTTGTTATGGCAGCTATATTAATACTTTATCAAAATTGACTTCCCTGTTTTGTAACCCAGTGATGTGGACCAATGACCAAAAGTCCTGGTATAACAGGTTGAGATGTATGACTGAGCTGCAAGACTGTAAATACAGTGTGCCATAATGACATAGAACACAAATGTATACCAGGTATCCCATGAGGATGTCTATGTATGCCTATGTTCAGCTGAAAGGCACAGAAGTAATAACATGAGTCACAACAGTCCAGAATATAGGGTATGCATTGTGTGCTGTATGCCAATGAGACCACAGAAAGTCATGTCAAGTCATTCCTCACCTCAAATGTGACCCATAAACTGTACAAGTCTATTGAAAAAGCAACAAAGCTGTTTCATGGAAGGTGAGCAACCATTGTCAAGTGAAGATGTGATATGATGTTAGAGTACAAACCAAGACAAATGGATGCTGTAATAATCTCAGCAGGTGTTTACACAACATATCAGTGTAAGGGTGTGCATACACATTCAACTTCCTTAATTTACTGAGCATTAATTCCCGTATGTTTCCACAGGACAGGTTGTTATGTTCCCTGTTGAAATGAGCAGGCTATAGGATGCATCACAGGTGGGGACTGTGATGACATGTGCTTTTGTGGGGTCATGTTCCAATTGCACAACTACCATGCATTGTAGCAGGTGTCTGTAGACTTCATATCCACTGTAGCTATATGGAATTAGCAGTACCTTACCTGTACAACCATCCTCCACCAATGATAGAGAAATCCCCCTTGGTGGACAGCACCAAGACACAAAGCACATAATAGCTTGCTATAGTGGCTGTACAGGGACACATAGGTGCAGACTACAACTTGGAAGCAAGTGCACCTCTCTCTGAGCAAGCATGTAGGTTCACAGGTGACTTCCTGTAAGGCTGACTATGCCTAGAAATTAGACATATCCAAACCACCAAGACCAATTGCAACCATGTCTACACATACGTGCTCAGTCTCAGAGACAGTAACACAAGTCAACCTGTACTGGGGGTAAAGCACACCTCATACACACATGCCATGGATACAGGCAACCTGCATCAGACAGGATAGGCGGGAACAGTGGCACCCTGTCCACAACAGTAGTACAGGGGGATATGCAAATCAATCACACTCCTGCCCACATCAGTGGTGAGCATGGACATAATGCCGACTGATGGCAACAACATCAAGTCTCCATGGGGCATGAGAACATCACAGTTTTCCTCCTGCATGAACACAGGCATGTGCTCACAGTCCCATCACACACCACAGTCAAACACACACATACCATCATCCACTCACCATCCACATGGAAGATGGCTATTGCCATCCCTCTGCACAAAAATGAATGGTGAATAGTGGATTATGCCATAGTGTCTAACATTGGGGGAACTGGACAGTTCAGGGCCAGGAGTGTAATGCAAGAAGTCAATGCCCTGATAGCTTACAGTGTTATGGTATAGTCTGGATTATTTGCAAGTAATATTCACTGTTGATGTGCATGTGGACAACCATATGAGATCATGTGACCTTTTTTCCTGTTTATATCTTCCAGGTACAATGTCCCAGGAACATATGTCCGCATTCACAAACCTGGAAAACGATGCAATCAACCAATACCTCATCATGCATCATGCCCTCCTCTTCATCCGCAGGGCCCAGGATCTGCAGGAGAGGACCCCCCTGTGGAACGAGCTCGTCCACAGGGTAAGTGATGTTGGCCTGCACAACCAAATTTATGAGCAGGTGTGGCATCGCTGCACAGGTCTGATCTGCCACCCCTGTTAACATGCTGCTGCAGTTAGGAAGGACCAGCTAGCCACAGGTGGGGTCATGCCATCCAGCCCTAATGACATATGCTGAGGAGCTCCTCACCAGCCTTGGAGCACCCGCCCACCAGCCAAGCCAGCAGGCTGAAGACAGCATTGTGGAGATGGGTGCCATCCATACAATGGATGAGGAGTGTGCAGGTGAGGCCCCAGGGCACATTACTAGGCCACTGTTGCTTATCCATTTTCATCTGTAAAGTATCTACTTGCATATGTCGGATAAGACAGTCTGTTGCTGCAGTGTAGTAATGAACAGATGTGCATAATCTCTAGTATTGCGGGTTTGTACTGTTGATGTGCTGAAATGCTGCTCCCACCCTGTACCAATGCCACAGGTATGTCTACTGACATTACTTCTCTCACACAGCTAGTTAGGTCTCTCTGGTATGCAGCTGGGGCAGTAGCCTGTAGTTGGTGAGTATGGAGTTGTTTTGTTCAGGTTTGCCAATACACCGGCCATGCTATTTGCCATGCAAACATTTAACATACCTACACATAATGCATGCTGTACATGCTCACTTATTGTTGGGGTTAACTGCACTGCATCACAGTGGTCACCATGGTGGCATATCTGAAGGGTATGTAAGAGTCCTTCAGTATACCTAACAACCTGTCAATGCAAGATGTGTGGACAAAGATGAACATAATGGTGGGACAAATGGCCTACAATAGGCACATGTCTGAAACATTACCCTTATACAGTGGCTACAACAGTCTATGCACCACTATTACAATGGCAACTGTTCCTGATATAAACAACGGCAAATCACAATACCACATTCCACACCTTTTACAACCTATTATATGAACCCAACATGAGCAATACATGTGTAATATGGAATCCTATGTTAGGACAACAAATATGGGGAATACATACCTTAACAAACACTGGAAGCATATGTGTACACACACTCCAAATAACATACTGTGGAAGCAGCTTGTAATATACTGACAGCATTCATTCTTCTTGAGTACACACCTTCCATCAAGTACATGGCCTCAATGTCACACCAAGTAATGGCCTGCTGTCCAAGAAGTATGTCCATGGCATTTGCCCACTCACCTGCAACAGAGGCAGCCTTGGATTGCACACATCTTACAAACCATGAAATGGATCCCATATCTGAAAGGTAGCATTCAGGAGTGGGAAAGGTAGCCTTACCTCACCATTCCACATGCCATGGCAAACAGTGCAGACAGTCATGTATGTGTATATGAAGTATGGGACAACACTGATGTAGAAAATAAACAGATGCCCATCCAAAACAGAGGACAAAATATGCTGCAAACTGGTCATGGAGGCTGCCCAGAAACATGCAGCAACACTGCGGGACTTGCAGGAATGTCTAGCAAGTACTGCCTGTGCAGTACCTGTGTCGGCAGTTGCCTGGATTCTGCATAAGTGTTGCCTGTGGGCTAGGGTAATCAGACGGAAGAGATGTCCCACATGCTACATCATCCAGGGCTCTCTACAGGTAGCATAAGCATAATATCATGTCTCCCAAAGGCATGTGTTGCAATGTGTAATGGTGTCATGAGACCAAGGCTCAAACCTACAGACAGTATACATAAAGATACGTGTGGTGCACAAGCAATATCTCACTCCACCTCAGAGCCACCATCCCCAATATTTAGCTTGCTGGTGCCAGTGTACACCTTTAGGTTTGCTGTTCATTAGCTGGAACTAGGCTGGTAAACATAGTGTTTGGAATTTGGAACACTGCAAAATATCACTCATGTTTGGCCCATAGTTGTCAAGCATCTGCAATAAGGCTGAGGATGAGGAGGGGTGTCAGCTTGAAACACAACAGTGAACTGAAGCATATATCCTAAGCTTGCTAAGAATGGCTATATCTGAACACAGTGAAGGTTATGAATTGTGCCAGACATAACCCAGACTCTAAATCAATAGTGAAGCCACCGTGTGGCCTCCAAGGGCTGTGCACATGAGCTGACCTTGCAATCTGGCAGAAGTGGGGGACATTTGTAAGGCAGAGTGACCAAATAATGGCAAGTGAGGATGGGCCATGCTAGCATACCCCCTCCAGGAACAGTGACTGCTGTAGTTCACTTAACAGGTGCTTCAACAAACCATTGTGTTAAGGGTGTGCACACTTATGCAAACTGCATATTGTATGCATCTCTTTCAGTATCTGCATGACTAACACATTTGTTTGATACTGCATTTGATTGCACAGGTAATATGTCACATATCAAGTGTGTGTAATGTTAACAAATGCAGCCTTGTGGCCCCACTGCATATCACAGAAGAGGCTGGCATGTCAACAAGGGTGTATACAGTCCTCAAATCCACATTAAGCTTTGAAGGTTGTCAATATAACCAGATTTTATTGCACATATATGCACTGCTGATAATGAGATCTGCAAACCAAAGGACAGGCATTAATTATTGACATCAGTACTCATATCATCCCAGGTATGTGTCAGACAAATACAAAGGGGCTTTGAGCAACAGAGCAAACATAACTGCCACACATATATACACATTCAGCAGTGGTGTGAACACTTGTGAAGTATGGTGCACAGTACATGCCAGTGTGCTGTACAGATGCACAGCAATACTGTGTACATGGGTGCAGTGTGTTCCAGGAGAAGGGGCATCACCTACTAACACAACTCATGCATCACAGAGATGTATAATGTTGGTAACAAGGATTAAGCATGGCTGCAGTGCATGCTTGTTGACTGTTGACTGTTGGGTAATGAGATGTCTGTGTAATATCTTTGTGCCACCTCACCTGTAAGTGTGTGTGTGTGTGTGTGTGTGTGTGTGTGTGTGTAGAAGTAAACCATAATGTACATGTCTTAATTTACATTTCTAGTCTACCCCTCACAGGTGGCAAGGTGGGTCAGGTTCCCTCCTGCAGGCAAACTGATGTTAGTGTCCATACAGACTCTAATAATGATGATAGGCATAGTGAGGCACAGGCAGGATTGTCAGTGGCTGAATCTGTGCCATTGGTTGACATCCCATTTTTATCCACCCCATCCCCGCAGACAGTCACAATGCCCGTACATACCCCATCACCAGTGGCCATAGATGAGGGACAGTTGGTGGGTGGTGGCATGGGACAGGAAAGTGTGGTGACTATGGCAAGTGTTTCTGTACACAGCAGCCATAGCTGGATGACCGATGAGGTACCACACAGGCAGATGTACAGGGGTGCTCATAGGAGGGCTGCTGGCCATCATGCCCCTGGCAGAAGTGCCACGGCCGGTGTCACCAGACGCATGTTTCAGGCCATCATGGAGGCACAGGCATGTATGGAACGTTACACCAGAGATGGTCTGAGGGTCCAGAGGGCTTTTCTTTCTGCTGTACGTGACAACATCAGTGATCTTGCAGGTGCTCACAGTTATCTTGCGGAGGTCATGGATAGAGAGTTGGGTGAGATGGTGGGAATCCTTGACCATGTGGTGTCTGTGGTAGAGCATGTGGTGGGAGCAGGGTGTCGGCCACGTGGATGTAGGTCAACAACACCTACAGGTGGAGGTCTACATGGATGTGCAACAACTCACAGCCGCTCCCATAGTGGAAGTACCAGCACCAGCACTAGCACTGCAGGGGGGTGCTGTCCACACCACAATGCAGCAGGCCATGTGCACATGATTCTGGCCAGTCCCAATGGACAATTATTATCAGGGGAGAGTACCATATCTGGGCTTCTGCCTGGTAATGCCTGTGGAACCCCTGGCAGGCACAGTTCCCATGTCCATGGCTGGACACGGTGAACTGTACACCCTGCCATGTATGGTCTGCAGCTGCACAACAAACTCCTGTATAGGGCAGCCACATGGCAGAAATGTGTGCATAAATACACACACACATCACCAACACAGCTAGGGCACCTCCATACCTACTCACACCATGTCTGCACAGCCCATTTAATAAAGAATCCCCTAACCCACACACATGATATCAACTAAATGGCTCAGCCTAGGCCTCTGACAAACCCACAGCACACCCTGTGCGTATGATGATACCTGTGCCACATCTCTGTCATCCATACCATTGATGCAGGGATATGCTAATATGGTTCTGATGCACAGGGTGAATGCACAAAGGTTTAGCAATGTAATGCTGTTTCATGTGTTATCACCTGGAATGATTAAAGCTTACATGTCAGGGTGTGTAGCTGTCCAGCCATGATGCATTATAGCTGTTATTAACACTGGCTGATTGTGGTCTCCATAATGTATTCTGTTTATGTCCTAGGGGTCTATGTGTCAGCAGGATGTTGGTCTGCTGTCCTTTCCTACAAGAGGTGTAGCACTGTGGTGACACATTGACTGTGTCATATCCCGGGTACAGCTGAAAACAAGTAACAGGTCTGTATAACAGTTACTGCATGTGCCACATGGCTGATAGGTCTGAGGAGTGTATACAGGTGAGTGCATGGTGGCTGATGTAAGCAGCTCTTCTACAGTGGACAATGGTAAGTGTACCGGGTGGCACACACTACATGTTTGTGAATAACACACACACAGAGGCTTTGGTGTTGATGCAGTACACAAATAAATCTGTTCACGTAGATGTACTTCATTTTTGCAGTGAAATCATTTTGGCCTATGTAATTCCACCAAGACCAAATTGCCAAAATATCACATTAGTAAATAATTAGTCTGCCAGTTTAATGTCATTGACAATGGTACTGGCAGGGTATATGTCCTCTTCCCAAGTGTAGTGCAATCCTGGATTTGGTAAACATAGGTCTGCTGGTATGGGTGGCACAGCCCCCCACTTTGGAGGGTGTGAGGTGGTGTAGAAACACACATAGTGTGATTAACAACTACTTAACCTGTTAACATAAACTGTACAGTATAACAGCACACATACGGACAACAATAACCCCAATGTGGGTGGCTGTGCCCACAACAACCACACCCAACTATATACACCAACTCCAGTATCGCTGTACAGCTGTACAATGGGAAAGAGGGTATTTACACATCTACTACTAGTTTATATGGAAAGAATTTCCACAAGATGATTGCTTTGAAATGTTACCTTTTGCCAATTAGTTCTCGGAAAAATGGTTTCCTGGGACATATATTTTCTGCAAATTGAAGTAGATCCCTTCACATATACACATACTTACTTGGCAACACTGAGATTAGAACCCCCTACCTAGGTACTTATTGCTACTAATATGTTTGGCCTTAATTGCACACACCACAGAGCTTTTAGGGTGAGGTGTTTCTTGAGTTTCCTGTTAAGTGAATAACATCACCAGACCTTGTACAGTATGGTAATGGGGGATGTACTTGGTGTTACTGAACAATACATAGTATGACATACTATCATATACACATTGACAAATACATAACAGTCATAGACATATCTGAGAGACCTGAATTTATCAGTGCTAACTACCTTGTCAGTGAGTCCATTCTGTTACAGATAATTTGCACACAGCACATGCATCATTGGGCTGGATAGTGTACTCAGTTACCTGTATGGTTGATGGTGACAGTGGTTCTCATATAGTGGACCTTCGGACATGTACTGGGGGTACCATGGTGTAAAGACAGTATACCCAGCACCCACACCCCTCATTGGATATTGTACTCACTGAAACCCATGATAATGCTCTGACATGCCCACAATCACACATTGACCAGGACTGCAACACAAACCCTTGTCTATCTAATCAGTGCTACTACAGGGATATGCATTTATTGCACATGCCACAGAGATACTAGGGTGAGGGTTTGTCATGGCTATCCTAATGTCAGCAACATCGCCATCCCTTATAATGTATAGCTTGGTTTATTGTATTTGGAGAATGTGGCCACAGAATGCTGTCTCCTACAAATATGCACACACACACACACGCACGCACACACACACACACACACACACACACACACACACACACACACACACACACACACACAAGCAAACATATTCACATTTGCCAGGACTCAGATGGTAACCCACTCCTATCTACCCATTTGTAGAACAGTGTTATGCTGATACTGCAAGCTCCAGGTAGCCCATAGGGTGAAGAGTGTAACAAGGTACATTTAATGTCAATCACAGCAGCAGCCATTTCTAAGTATAGAAATGGGGGGTGTAGTGGGTGAGAAGGCCCTCAGAGTATTTTCAACTACAAGTTTACAAACACACATACGTTGTTAATCTCAGTAATGCACATTGACACATTTGTCAGTACTGAGGTCCTTAGGTGCAGGTGTTCCTATGTGTGTACCAGGCTAATGTCCATGGAGAGATGAGAAGAGTAGGGCATGTGGGTACACTGGTATCATGCCACCTGACATTTGCCAGCAGACCATCTATCAACCGATGTCACTTGAGTGATCCCAAGGGTGACAGCAAAATGCAACATCCAATAATCTGGTTTTCTCTTGCAGAGGGGCAGTGAGGTGCTCCAATTGACATATATGCAACATATATTACATAAAATGGCCAGTGTCTGGGTTGGAGAACTGTACCCAAGTATGCTCTGTTGACTGTGGTTGTCTAGTTGAGGTATCCCTGGCATGTGGTGCATACAGGATGGGGTTTCCTAGCTGTGGCATTCATAACACAACTGGACAGACATGTAAGTATCAGTCAATCAAAGATTGCCTGTAAGCAGCCAAGATGGATACCTGACATCTGCACATCTGTACAGAGGACAGACAGAAATTAGCTAGCCAACAGGTTATGCATTAGGATGAATGTTTTGACAGACAGACATCTGACACTGATAGGTATGCCATTACTACATGACAGCAGTCCTCAATGATATGTTGTAAACACATAGTAGTCTACAGTCAATATCAACATATCAGATCAATATCCAATAGGAGATACTTAAAAACATACAGCTCACACAACAAGAACATGATAGTCAGTACTCAGAGTCCAGCTTTTAATGCAGGGGTGTATGGTTCCAGTACTACAATCTGCAATCTACTCTTACTTGGAAAAGCACTGTTAAAAGTAGTAACATAATGATACAATATATGCAAGTGTGACTGCATATAACCTGGGATACTACCCATGTATGAAACACATACAAAGAGAAAAGACTGTGGTACTAGACATGTATACTCAGGTGTCCCATACAGTATACTCACACCCCTTGCTACTGTAATGACAGCACATAGAAGTATGTTATGCACATGGAATTAAATACACTTATTAAAGATGTCATTACCCTGCTATTTTATCAGACTGGAATGTGTTCACTGGTTACCAAGGCTGAGCTATGCTTAGCAGGTGTAAGCATTGCTTAAATGTAAATGCTAAGCAGATTTTCCCAATGGTAAGCGAAGCCTACACAGTACAAGTGCCTTTTTGTTTAACCATACGTTAGCACTGCTTACCATCATGCAAACCCGTGCAAACCTACTTAAAGCTGCATGGGCAACTGCTTTGACTACTACAACTGTTTACTACTTGTTAGTGAAAACACTGTTGAATTAGTCATGGTTTTATATCTAAATATACACATATCAGATAAATATGATTGGATACATCTGAGAAGGTATATACAACACTCATGTTTACACAGGATATGGATATATATATATATATGTATATATATATATATCTATATATATATATATATATATATATATATATATATATATATATATATATATATATACATACACACATACATATGTAGATATATGTATACATGTACATACACACACACATATATATATATATATATATATATATATATACATATATATATATATATATATATATATATATATATATATATATATATGTGTGTGTGTGTGTGTATATATATATATATATATATATATATATATATATATATATATATTTTTTTATAGTATATATATATATGTATGTATGCATATATATAGCATATGCCCAAAACATGTAGTGGAGTCATATCTCTGCAGCATAACTCACAACATCTTAGTGCAAGGGAACGTAATGTAAGTTTTGCAGTTATAAATGTAGAATGTTGTTACAGTAACAGGGGTTGTGTCAACAGACATGTTGTTTAGGAAGGATCTTCTGAAACTGACATGTACGCCATCAGTTACTGACAGGCATCATAAAATCATTATAGTGAAGTACCACACAAATCACAGTAATGATCCTGTAGAATACAGCAGAAATATGACCAATAATTGTGGACAATCTGAAACAATCTGGTCAGTCCAGAGGTATACACAGGACTCCTTAATACAAGACGTGTGGACTAAGCCTGACAAAGAAGATATTTGCAGCCATGAAAATGGGGATATATCACAAATACTGGAGAAGATAAGGTCACACAGTTGATGTATTCACACCCTCCTGTCTGTCCTAACACACATTAACTGGAGGAGCAGAGGTCCCAAGTCCACAAACTTTCCACTAGTTAGTGATATACATCTTCACAGCATCCCACTTCTTTTTTAAAAATACACAACACATACTGTGGCCAGGCAAGAGTACATTTGACAAATATCTGGACATAATATCACACTAGGTAAATACACTGAGCTGCTAGGCATGTCACCAAGTACTGTGTAAACTAAAGGCAGACTGCCACAACACTAACACAAGTTTTCTATGGGGGAATACACATGTAATTGCAAATATAGCAGGCACTACAGGCATGTAACAGCACAGAGTAACAGACACCAGTGTGAAAGTGCATATCCACAGCCAATCTCAAGACAGTCACAGTCACATTATGGTAAGCTTAATTAATAGTACAGTATATGGACTGCATGAACAAAACTATCCTCATATTTGCCACTCACACACTAACCCTACATATACTGGCCCAATTCACAGTGCAGTCTGATGCCTGACTGTGGTATGGGACATGTCTCAGTCTGGCCATACAAACATATATGCTGATAGGGTACCAGAAACTGTAGCAGCATGCAATGCCAGATAGAACAGGACCAAGAACACTGACATCTACCCCAGTCTGTACATAGGCCAAGTAACATATTCACAATACACTGCTAAACAATACTGACACTCTGTCAAAAATCACCATAAGTACATAGACCTCACTACTGTACAGACTACAACAAAATGTCCAGGTTTTGTCCTCAAATATAAGGCCTCCTGTACATAACATGTCTGGCAGTCTGATATATCACTGGCTTGTTATCAGGAATGATATCAGTAAATAATGATATAATGTATATATGCACCTCGTACTGCATGACATATGGACAAAAGATGACAGACTTGGGAGACTGAGGCACAAACACAGTGCCAATATTGACATCTTGCTGTGATAAACTGAGAAAATTGCTGGTGTAACAGGGTTTGTTGTGACATATCTCTTCTGAGGGATATGAAGTCAGTAACACACATGGATGTCACCATTTACTGACTGCAATCATCAGAATATGCTACTGCATTTCTAAAGACAGAACATGTGTGAGTAACACACCACATCTAAGACTCCAAACTCTGGCCAGTCTGCAAATAGCCCTACAGGTGAGAGTTGTCTCAACCACATAACACTGTCATGCCAGACTTTATATCATGCAGAACAGCCATATCCACACAAACCCTGTTAAACCAACATCACTTCAAATGTAGAGCAGCAATACTTACATTCTGTACCCATGTCTGGAAGATCTCCCTCCTGTTTGTTGGCCTGTCTCCACAGTGTTTGTCATAAGAGGTATTTCCAACTACCCTCTGTGATGTTGTTTGTCAGACACCCACATGAAGTCCTGCTCACAGTGAAGGAAAAGGGCCAACGCCCACATGAAGTGCTTAGTTATAGGAGTGAGTTTCCATGCAATTGACTATAGGAATGATATCACAGCTGTTCCACATGCAATTAGCAACTGGGGGACTCCAATTCATGCACAGGCCATCAGCTGATCATAAGCATTACTTACAAAAGTCAAGATGCTGCCTATGCAAAACAGATGTATTTTTCCACATCTACCAGAGAGGGAGAGAGAGAGAAGGGGGAGAGAGAGACAGAGAGAAAGTAATAAAGGAAGAGAGAAAAAGCCAAGCATGTTTGTGTATGATCCATGGGTGGAGAGTGGTATCTGGGTATGATAAAGGTTGCCTTTATTGTTTACTAATCCATACTGTCACACAGTAATTGCACATGGCAGAAGACAGTTATGGCTGTGGATTGTCTACAACAACCTCTACAGTATTTGACAACTGCTGGCCTTGTAATGTGGACATTGGGACATATAGGTCCTCAATATAATAATGTAGCAAAACCTACACTGCAATGGATCCTGTCATTACACAATCACCCCAGCATCCACACAGGATACTGATGACACACACACACAAACTAGTATTGAGTTTCAAACCCCTTCCTAGCTATGCATTGCTATTACAGTGTTACGCACTTATCAGATGCACCAGGGAGCATACATGTTGGAGAGTTGTCCTAAGTTATCTTTGAAGGTGAGTGACAGCAGCAGTGCTAAAGGAGGGATAAGGGAAGTGTAGTGAGTGTGAATGTCCACAAAATCAGGTGTCAACAAAGACACACACACACACACACTCTCTCACACAAACACACACATTATCACAGTTGTTAGGATCAAGATTAGAACTCTTACCTAACTAGTTTGCTACACTACAGTATTACGCAGTTATCGCAAGTGCCACAAAGCTTACAGGGCTGAAATTTGGCCAAAGGGTTATTTCAAGGTGACTGACATCAGCAGGCATGTTAAAGTAGGGCAATGGGAGGTGTAGTGAATGGGAATGGCTTCAAAATCATTCATCGCCACACACACACACACACACACACACACACACACACACACACACACACACACACACACTTGCCGGCACTGAGATCCATAGGTTCACTGCTTCACAGGTGTGTAGTAGGTGAATGGGCCTGAAGGCTCTACAAGGCTAGGCCAAGGGAATACCTTGGCATTAGGCCACATAACAATAGTCTCCAGTGTGGCTCAGGGGTATAGTCCCTGGAGTGGTCCCCACAGGTGGGTATTGTATTCACCATCCACTCATCTGGGCTTCTATTGTGGGTGGCCAGTGATGTGCACTGCTTCCCATGTATGTGATCTATATTCCATAACATGGACAGTGTCTGGGTTGTGCACGTCCCACATGCATGTTCTTTGATGTGTGGAAGTGTACTCGAGGTCTCTGGGGCATGTTGTGTTGACAGATTGTTATCTTCTGATGTAGAATTCCTGACCTCATTTGGTGAGACCTGGCTATGTAACTGAGGTTGTGATTGCATCTACATTGACGGCATGATATGGGTATTTAGTGGAGTTAGTGGCGTCTGTCCATACAGGGCATGTGTATAAGCCATGGTATTCCCTTTGAGGGGTACGTTTGGAGACTCTACATTTGTTGCAGGTGTCCAGTGGGGAATATGGCAAAAGGGCCACTTTTCACATTTATTTGGCTACTGAGTAGTTGGAACAGGGTGCCATGTCCTTTTACTTGCTGGATATCACACACTCAGTCCAGGGATGTAACACATCAAAGTGCTTTCTGATGTCAGTGGCACTGTTGTTGTCAACAGGCATGTAGTCCAGTGCTATCACACCGTGGTTGCTATCTATTGTTCACTAATCCATACTGTCACATGTAGGGCTGAGGATTGTATATACCAACCTCTCCTGTGTTTGACATCTGTTGGCCTTGTAATGTGGACATTGTGACATATACTAGGTCCTCAACATAATAATTTAGCAAAACCCACCCCACAATTGATCCTGTTATTACACAATCACAGCAACCTTCACAGAGGGTACTGAAGACAGACACACACACACACACACACACACACACACACACACACACACACACACACACACACACACACACACACACACACACACACACTTGCCAGTACTGAAATTCAAACCCCAACCTAGCTATGTATTGCTACTACAGTGTACAGCATTTATCACATGCACCATGGAGTTTATAGATGTTGTCCCAAGGTACTTCTAATGTGAGGAACATCACCAGCCCTTGTCAATACTGGCATTGGGTGATGTAGCCGGTGAGAGATCCCAAAAATAACTTTACCCTACACACACATTCACATTTGCCAGGGGTGAGGCTCAAACCTCTATCTAACAATCTTTTCAGACCATTATGTTACGTATTTACCACATGCACCACTGACCTTACATGGTTTAGGGATGGCAACAGATACTTCTAAGGTGGATGATATCTGCAGGACTGCTAAAGTCAGACACTGAGATGTGTACTGTGTGTAATTGGGGCCAAAGTCTTTGAAGTACAGACATACATACATGCACACTAACACTTGCCAGGGATGAGATTCAAACCCATACCTATGTAGTTACTGCTACTAAATTGTTCCGCATTTAAAACACATACCATGGTGCTTATATGTTGAAGAGCTGTGCCAAGGTATCTTTGAAGGTGGGTAACATCAGCAGCAGTGCTAAAGGAGGGTTAAGGGGAGAGTAGTAAGTGTGAATATCCATAAAGTCAGGCATCATCAAAGACACAGACTCTCTCACACACAGACATGCACAGTTTCATAGTTGCCATGTCTGAGATTAGAACTCCTACCTAACTAGTATGCTATGATGCCAAGTATGACCTTCTGTATTGAGTGTGTGAATCCATTCTAGGTAGGGTTGTACTCCAGTCCAGGGTTTGGTGTCCTACACCTACAGTTAGCAACCTGTTTCTGCAGGATATCTGTAGATAGGCTGACAATATGGAGTCACAATGGGTGACAGATACTGGGATACTATAACTATTGCTGTCTGTGCTGCTTGTGTTACATGGTTGGTGTTAGCAGATATATTCAGACATATGTACTGTTTTACGCTGTGATGTATTATGTCATCAACTACTGACAGATATACTTATCTGCTCACCGTTATTTCCTGGGAAATACAAGATGAATGAAGCTGTGTCCAGTATTGTGGTCTGCAGCTTATATATTCTTGCACACTCATGCCATTCTGGAAGGGTAGCTGCAGACACTTGCTGATGGGTCTGTGTAAATGGTCCAGCACCTTGGTACTATCGTGGCTGAGGATCCCCTTCTTGTACATATATCAACGTAACAGAATGGCCATATCCTACTCTGGCCATACCTCTCAGCTGTACAGATTCACCCAGGTTACCCAGAGGCAGGGCTCATATATCTTGTCAGTTCCCCTTCACATTGTGGTTTGCAAGCATGTTTGTAGCCACCCATTACTGGGTTTGCAGGCAGGGGTAGTATGGGCACACATCGGAGTTTCAGGCTTCACACACTCTATGACGTTGATGCTTCTACACCCCCCCACTCTGTTATTTTATCATCTTCCTAACATTATGTGAGCAATATCTGAGAAGTATCCCTACAGTTGGTCCTTCATCCTAGCAGTATGTAAGGTTCGGTCCACAATTCATGCATTAGGACATGGTGGGCATGCTACTGGGATTTGTATTGCCGAGGCGCTAGAGAAAATTATTGTGGAGAAGAAGTTATTGTGCTTTTTACCTTTGAGTGGATTAAATTATTATCCAGAAGTGCAGTGGAGTTTTTCTTTCGTGGTAATACTGATCGTATTTCTATCTTCCTTTGGTGGTTTTTGTAATCTTCATGGCTAGTGACTCCTTTGCTGCACTTCCAAGAATGTTTAGAGAATCTGGTATGGACAATACTCAAAAATCTATGGACAGTTTCTTGGTTTCATCTAATGGAACAGTGGGTGCCTTGAATGTTAATAATGGAATAGGGAGAGAAGATGTCTCTGTTCCTGAGAGAGCTTCAGCAATGTATAATAAATGGCAGCAAGACAGAAAGCTGTGGCAGCAAAATCCGTTTGCTAGAATTGGCAGGAATTCGGATGCTACAGTTGCTCCTGATATTCAAGAATTATTTTCTCAGATAGAGAAGTTGTTATACAAAGAGACATCTGTTTTCTTGAATCTCCAAAGTCTACAGCGGTATGAAGAGTTAGATATTACTCCTCGGGGTCTACGAACTGTGAAAAGTCCATCGACCCCGTTTGATTTGATGAATGCCGAGGATAAGCAGTTTCATGACAGATGGATACAAGCTGCACATCGGTGCAGTAGAGACTGGGTCCGTATATTAATAGAAAGAGACAATCTAAAAAAACAGAAGTTAAGAGAAGAAATTAAGAATCTGTGTGTAGAAATTTGTAACAAAATCAAAAGTGAGGATCTACAACAGTTTTTAGTGCAAACTAATCAACAATTATTGGACTATGAGTTAGATTTAATAGAACGGAAGAAAAACAAGTTACATAGGGACTTGCGTGATTACGACAACAAGAGGGCGTTCCTATTCAACACCAAAGTGAACCGGAAGCGAGTACAATTTGAACGAGCTGAGCACAATGGCGTGGCAGGAGGAAAAGGACAAGCTTCAGCTGAAAGTGGCTTATCACACACGGAAGACGACTCAGATGCCGAAATATTTCCAGCACTCCCCAATCCAGGAAATAGCAAGGGATTGGAATGTTTTCAAAATGATCGTTCCAGTTGCAAGCGGAGTTGGAATGGACAGGGACAGCAGAGGGGAGGGTTTGGGAATCAGCGGTATCACAAAAGGGGTAAATGGTACTGATTTTAGCAATGAGATGGAATGTCCATTGAATTGTGAGTATATTGTTAATTTGTCAGGAATTGAACTAACAGAGAATGATAGAAATGTATTAAATAAAGGGCTAAAATTCATTCCAACTGTTTTACCCAGAATTCATATGTTAAAGGCTGATGTTTATAATTTTGCTAGAAAGTTACATCTTATGGATTTCTTTAAAAATAATAAGGATGTAAATGTTGAAAGTGAAGGAAATGAATTTATAGAGTTTAATATAACTAGTACAGATGATGAGTTTTTTTCTTGTGACTCTGAATTAGATAACAGAGAATGTAATGAATTGGACACTAGCAAAATTAAGGTAAAAAGTTCTTTTACACCTCCATATCGTAATGACAATATCAAATATTTATATAAATCATTATTGCATAATTTAGAAGCAGATTTTTATTATTTTAAGCAGTATCAAGCACAAATTAATTATAATTTACATAAAGCAGAATGTTATAGTTTAATAAACTTGGGGCAAAATGATAACATTGTATTTAAACCCTCGGATAAAGGGGGAAAATTGGTAATATTAAATGTCATCCAATACTTGGATATGTGTTATGCACATTTAAAGAAAAATGAAGTATATGAAAAAATTAAAATATCTGAATATGTGGATGCACAGAGGAAATATGAGTATATTATAGATAAAGGTTACAGACTAAGACATTTTTCTTATAAAGATGTAAAAGAAAAATTTAATATAAATAAACCAAGAATGCCATGTTTTTACTGTTTACCAAAGTTACATAAAAATGAGTTTCCCCCTCCGGGACGTCCCATAGTTTCAGCTACTGATAGTTTTTTACATAATATGTCAATTTTTTTACATACATATTTAGTACCGTATGTATATAGACTGCCATCATATGTAAAGGATGTATTTTCTTTAATTAATTGTATAAAAACTATAATATGGGAAGAAAGTATGTATTTTGTGGTGATAGATGTTGTGAGCTTATATACAAGTATAAAACATGAGGATGGACTGTTGGCTGTTAAGCAATGTATAGGTGACACAGCTGTTGCTGATTATGTGTTAGAATTGCTACAAATGTGCTTAAACAATAATATATTTGAGTTCAACGGAGATATCTATAGACAAAGGCAAGGTACAGCAATGGGGGCTGCCTTTGCTCCCAGTTATGCCAATATTTTTATGGGTATATTTGAGAATAAATATATATATACCAATTCCTTTTATAAAAAATATGTCTATGGATATTTCCGTTATATCGATGATTTGTTGTTTGTATGTAGGGAGGAAAAGATAGTATTCATCAGTTTTGATGGAGATTGAGAATAACAACATGAATATAAAATTTGATGGATTACAAATGGGTATCTGTACAATATTTGGATATTACCTTAAAAGGACATAATAATTTATTGATAGAATATCAAATACATAGGAAGTTCCAGGGTTCAGGCTCGGTGTTGTATGGCACTAGTTACCATCCACCACATGTAATTAAATCTATTCCTTACACTGAATTCAATAGAGTAAAGCGACTATGTAATAACCCTAATATTAGGGAGAAAGAATATCTATCAAGTTATAATAAATTTAAGAATAGAGGATATCCTGAGAGTGAATTAAAGTATAGTCTCAAAAAAATCAAAAACAATTGTAAAAATGGTAGTAGGGGTAGTAACTATAATAAGAAAGAAGTAAAAGATACAGTTTATTTTGTTTCAACATACTCGGTACTGTCTGAACAAGTCAAGACACGAGTAATGTTTAGCTGGAATGTTCTTAAAAAGGAATTAGATTTTTTGAATAATAAAGGGCTTAGTTTCTCTTATAATAGAGGAAGGAATGTTCAGGATTTTATAGTACATAGTCGATTTAAAACACCAAGGATGTTAATGTACAAACAGGTGAAACATCAAGGTACTAGTAAATGTGGAAAGTGTACCATATGTAAGTATATAGTTCCACAGTTTAAAACCTTGAATGGAATTGTTTTTGAAACTAAAGGAACTTTTAATTGTAAATCAGAACAGGTAATTTATGGTATAGAATGCCCCTGTGGCAAATTTTATATTGGAGAAACTAAAAGAACGTTGTGTTGTAGGTTAAAAGAACATGTCAGAGATATTAAAAATCAGAAAGAAAGTAGCCCTTTGGCAGTACATTTTTATAAGTATCATAATAGTAAACCTGACAATTTAAAAGTAACAGTATTGGATAAAGTTAATAATGAGGCATATTGTAGTGAACAGCAAGTAAAACAAATATTAAGGAGAAAGGAACTATGTCTTATACTAAAATTTAATACTTTAAGTCCAAATGGACTGAATCATGACTGTTCTTGGAAAAGTTTGGAATAAGTTTAGGAAAAATGTATATTTTTCTTTTTGCATAGATGTTTTTTTAAACACATTTTTTACTGTGTGTAGTTTGTCTTCTTAAATTCTTAATTGGTAATTAATTGAGAGCAATTACTTGATTGTTAGTAGAGGTGTGTCTTTTGAAATGTATTTAAAGTGAGTATTCAGTGTTGTGGAATTTTTACTCTGTAAAGGCAAGTTTGCCGAGGCGCTAGAGAAAATTATTGTGGAGAAGAAGTTATTGTGCTTTTTACCTTTGAGTGGATTAAATTATTATCCAGAAGTGCAGTGGAGTTTTTCTTTCGTGGTAATACTGATCGTATTTCTATCTTCCTTTGGTGGTTTTTGTAATGCTACTGGGATTTGTCAACATGGCCTTGCATTTGTGTTCTGTTGACTGTGCTATGCTGTTAGTTAAGACCCCATCAGATACCATATATTGGCACTATGGGTGAGGTACAGGCCATTGACAGAGGACTGTAGGCCATTTGGTAGTGATGCAGGCCATCTGTAGCAGGCCAGTGCATTCTGTCACTCCTACATTCCCAGGCTGCGAGCCAGTGGATTCCCCTGGGGTGACAGGGTAAGTGTGCGGGGTGTTAGTGGCAATAGCTCCTGTCCATATTAATCCATTGATCTGGATTCAGGCAGGGTGCTGCTTACAGCTAACGACACACCTGCATGGCACACCTCTTCAGCATGCTGCATTCTGTTGGTATTCCCATACAGAAGTGGGGGTCATACTGAACTCATTCCCAACAGCAAGGATATGACCTGTGATAAACCTGTGGCTGATGGTGGAGTGAGCTGAGTGCATGTGTGATATGGAAGATACTTGCAGCTGCCTCACAGATATATGTGGGACATTCCCCTTATGCTGCCTTGTGTGGGGACATAGGCAGTCTCACATTACTTCATAAATGTGCCTTTTGTGGTCTGCCAGTGATTGGCAAGACTACATCAGTACTACATACTACACAGACAACTAATGTGCTTCTAACCTGTATGAGCTTGGGTAAACTTTCGAGCTGTCATGCATCTGTTTTGTAATTTGCATAAATGTATTTGGTTAGTAACCGAATACATTTCTGCAGGTTACACTATTCTTGCACAGACACCTGCCTGCTTCCTAGATTGGAAATTCTCCTCATCTGCATGGTTTACACCAGCAAATGAGGTAATTAGCATATAGCAGTGGTGTTCGTGCAGGAATAGTGTAGGAGTGCTCATGCACATCCTGGGAGCTCGTTCCTGGATTGCTCATCAGCCATATTGTGTGCAGCAGCTCTTGCACTATTCCTGCACTCTGTGAAGAGCTTGCTGAATCCGGGGGTTTGTCTTTGGCTGCAACCAGACCTGTAAGATATAATCTTTATGACCTAATTTAATTTCAGCTATTTTTTTAACATCTGAGATTAACATCTTCTCTTCCAGTAGCCTTTGTTAAAACATATACATTTATACACTTACAATAATGCATGTACATTTCTTTTATTTCCAGCAGCGCACATGGCTGATACATTTTAACACAAGCAGCTTTACAAGTACATTTTTCAACACAAGCATCTGTACAAATCCATTTGATATATAAATGACATATAATTCTTTACAAAACTACAGCTAGCTGTGCTGGTATATGTTACACATCCACTGTACTACTTCTCCTGGCATGGCTGTCAGTACCTCCTCTCATCACACCAAGTACATTTGCCAGTAACTGAGATCCAGGAGGTGACAGGTGAAGACCATTTCTGGCAAAGCAGCATGATGTTTTGACCACATCTTCCCAGGCTGACAGATACTGGATCCCCCTGGATTGACACCAGAGGTTAAGCCAATTGTTGAAGTCATTATGTTTTGTTTATGCTGAGGAATCATCTTGGATGAGGGTGGAATGCTGCTTAGGGTTAAGGATATACCTGCCTGGAGCACATTATCTGGGAGCTCAGTTATGTCTTTCATCTTATAGTTCAGTGAGATGTATCTCAAGTCATGCACTCCAACATGGACTATGAATGAATTATAACAGAACTTGTTGTCAAGAGAGACTTGAGTAAGTGCATGATCTGATGGATCCAGGCACCTGGCAGGCAGCTGATTGTGAACGTCTCCTTGTCCAGCCTGGTGAGGGGGACATCTGTGTGTCTCACTATGGAGTCGCCTATGACCAAGACATTTGATTTTGAAGTGTTTTGCCTTAGGGGGCATATTGGCTGAGACACTGTTGGGTGTATTATTATGTGTAGTGGATTCTGTTGGGTCTGCAGTGTGTGCAGTAGGTTTGTACTTGGGAGGTCTCTAATCTTTAGGTAGGCTTCTAGCGAGCACTTCCGCATATGTGGGTTTATGTGTTGTGAGCTTGTTATGTGCAAGACGTGAAATGTGTGTTCTGACAACCTGTTTGATTTCTGGTTTGTTATGTGAAAGAACTGATTCCAAATTCATAGCATAGGTACAGCTCTCACATATTATATTTGTTTGTTTTAGAAGTGACTGGTTGTCAGTATACATGAGGCAATTGCTATATTGCCTCATGTATACTTACAATCAGGTTTTGCTGTAAGACTAAAAAAGGCAGCTATTCTATAGAGGGCTGTGTTAATGCTTTGCAATGCACAATGGAGTTGCTCACAAGGCAGCAGTGCAATCTCTGAGCACCTATGCTAAACTGAGTGCAAACCTGCCCAAACATGATGCTGAAATACAAGCAAAGTTAAATGAGTTTAAAGAAAGTAAATGAAGGGGCCAAGACTAAGCCTTATTCCAACAATCCCCAACTCCGATGGGTCCTTGGCTGCACACTTCTGCTGCAAGAGTACAGAGGGGGGCTTCATAATGTAAGATGGCTTGTTTTAGTGCTCCAATGATATCAAACAGTCTAGATTCAGCAAGCCTGAGTACTAGAAATTCAAAGTGCAGAAAATCACAATCACAGCAGCAAAAAGCAAACAAAAAACAGTTTAAGTAAAGCAACAATTCAGTAGAATGTTCCCACAAGACTGTAGACCACAAACCTTCCTAGTGTGAAATAAATGGTCTGGAACCCAAGTGCTTAAACCAGAACTAAACACGTTCTGAATAACAGACACAATAAGCCTTCGACCAGCTAGTCAGTACTTAAAAATGGTGTAGACTAGACCACAGACCTTCCTTATGTAAAATAACTGGTTTGGAGCCCAAGTGCTTAAACCATAACAAAGACACTTAGAACAACAGGCACAATAAGCCTCCAACTAGCAATTCCCAGCTCAGAAGGACAGAGGCTACCATCTCCTCCCACAAGAGTGTATACTACAAACCTTATTAATGTAAAGCAACTGGCCTGAAGCCCAAGTGCTTAAACCAAAACTAAGAGGCAGAGAATAATAGCTACAATTTAATGCAACACCAGACAGATGACAATGACATGTAAATCTACCCTCATGCATCATAACATGGTTATTAGTCCCTGTGTTATCTTGTTGAGAAAGCCCTGTGATCTGTCCAGCTGCTGCATGTGTCTGGTGAGGTTCACACAAAAGAGACCATTATACTACATTACTTTTCTGATGAGCTTGACTACAGTGCTGTCATACAATCCAGAGATCTGAATGTGCTGGTGTGTCTTATGATGTGCACTATACATATGCACTGGAAAACATTAAAGAGAAAAGTAAGAAAGTAATAAGAGACATTGCAGTTCCTGAATTCACAACCCTTACAAGAGAATACACTAAAAGGTACTGACATGATGATGCTTTCCAATGTATAATTTGACAGGGCAAATATAAGTGGCAGGTACAATTATCAGTTCAACAACACAAATGCAGATATACCAGGCACTTATGTAGCTAAGCACCCTGTGCATCAGACTCAATGTTCTTTGTACCCTTGAATCCAAAGGAGAGAAAACAGGGATGTGGCACAGTTATCATCACTTGCACAGAGTGTTGTGTGGGGGACATGAAGCCTAGGCTGACACAAAAGGTCAGTGAGTATGTGTGAGTAAGAAAGGTAAGCAGGCAGGCTGAACCATGTAACTTGTGTTTGTGTCTGTAGGGGTCTTAGATGTGAAAGTGGTGTGTGACAGTCTGCATAAACACAGCCAAGTCCAGTGCTAGCTCTATGTCTTGTTATGTTGGACAGGTGTGAGCCATGCATGGTAGAAGTGGCAGTTCACTGCTGTCAACCCCGACCATGAGAACTGCCTCTACCAGGAGTTGCACTGGCACCTCCATGCCCAAGGTTAGATGCAGTGCTACTACCTGAATGTGATTGATGTCTGTTGGACATGCTCCATTTATGGGAATGCCCAGGACCATTACCCAATGGTCTGGCATGTCTGGGTGTGGACAGTACATTCACTGATGGACCAGTGGAAGTATTGTCACTATGGAAACGTGATCAGGCATGGACATGTTAACTATCAGCAGATGTTGTGGCTGACCTACACCCACAAGGATGCTGTTCCCCTCCCAGTAGATGTCATATCATAGACACTGCTCATTCCATGACAGACACACCTCAGTCCATCGCAAACACCCTTCGTTCCAACATGTCATTCATCCATTCCAGTGAATTGGTGACACTGTGGAGGCAGTCATGCATGTCAGCTTATGCCACATCCATAACCCTGAGCATTTGTCTGAAGCACCTTTCTGAATGTACTTGTGCCTCCAAGATCACCTTAAGCATATGTTGAGTGACATGGGAAGAGAAACCTGAACCAGGAAGAGGACAGACAGCAGGCCCCTCTCCAAGCACCCCTATCAACCCTCCTGCATGGCACCTTGTCAACACTTTGGCTATGGCCAGACTGAACAGAGATTGAAGCTGCAGTAGGCACACTTCCCTGCTCAGTGTCTTTGCCCTCCACCTGTCCAATATCTGTGGGGCCAGTGG
>NC_056740.1:508364184-508469184 GCF_019279795.1 Protopterus annectens | reverse complement strand
TAGACATATCCTGTTTAACCCTCTTTCCTAAGCTTTCAGTATAAGCTAAATATACAGGAGAAATGCACCATTTGGCTATATTTTTAAGCAGAGAGCTTAAGGACTAGCCAGATGCCCACATACATTATGGTACCTGCAAAATAAGCTAAATAAAATCAAATCAAAGGATAAAAAGTCACACAACCAAATCATTCAGAACTCCAAGAAACACCCAGCTAAACTAAAGTCTTCACTGTGTAATACCTCAGGACTCCTGTAATTGAGTTCCATGGGATATATGCAAATTACCACAGAGGAATAGCATTGTTTCAGCTACATGGCTTGTGAATGCAAACAACTTTTTCCTTTTATTTTTTTAGTCTGTATCAGTGCATTCAGGTCAATAAATCCAAACCAACAAGTTTCAAAGGAGTTGCACATCTTTGTTACAGTTACATAATACATGTGGCACCCTTTGGTCAATTTATAACAAAGAGCAATCTGTTTATACGCAGAACAAAGGAATTAACAAAGAGATGTAAGTAAAACATATTGTCTGTCACTTCCTGAGACTAAATAACAGGCATATGCAGAAATCTGGTCAAGCAAAAGGGGACAGTGGCCAATGTATTAAGAGACTGGCGCTTAGGGTGCATGAACTATGTCACAGGTGATTTCAGTCACAGAGTAGGCATGTATCTAATGGATTAAATTTATTACACAGCAAGGTTCTTCATGATAAATGTGCTTACATTAAATACTGACCACATCTCAATAAACTTGAAGGTGTAGGGCCTTGTGCAGAGCTTCTGCAATTGTGTTAATATTTTTATTAATACCAACTATAATTATCAAAAGGTTCATATTCCCATGAAAAGTGACATGCTTGCCCTTATTCCTTTTAATGTTACCTTTGCCTGTTCCATTACTAATGTCATTCCCTTCTTGATAAAATCTTACCACCAGTCATTTTATATCTTTCATAGAATTTCTAACAAGTAGCTTGCATAGTCATCTAGATTGTCAAGCAGAGTTGTATAATCTGATCTGAAAGGAAATATTTTGTTTATTGCCCTACTAGTTATCAAATATATATGCTTAAGATCGAGATTGGTTTTACTCTCCCTATATTCTTCCCATACAAGGTCTCAGACTTAATATAATGCACTCTCTAGAGCTAGAAAGAAATCAACATTTACTAAACAAGAAAATCAAAGGGGTACGCTCCCTTAGCTACCCAGAAAGACTAAAGACACTCACTTCTTTTCTCTACCAAGTAGATTCTGACCCAGAGATGTCTGTCTTGCCTTCCAGGGTATGAAAGACCCACAAAATCACTTGTAATGGTAGCAGTGCTCATGAAAAAACTATCAACTTGCATCACAACATAATAAAGACATTCTGGAGACAGGATTCCTTATGTGAAACAAAACACCCTTGGATGCTAAATAGTGCAATGACTTAGCTCCTTCAAATTAAGTCTTAATGACTGGATGGGTTTACATAAACTCAGCCCAGATGTTGGTAACATGACCTTTACCAAGAAGGAAAGTAAAATTACCAGAAAAAAACTTTCTAGGTTGCATGGCTAGGCAATACATGGTTGTGCAAACCACTGTCTACACTGTGAGATTACAGACACACACACACACACACACACACACACACACATGTATATACATGTATGTGTGTAATATATACTATACATCACTCAAACACTCCAGAAGGTAACTCTTTGAAATGCTGAGAACTGCTAGAACAAGTCCACAAACACTGATACTGAATTGTCAAAAAATGGACTTACATATATTGAATCCAAGATGGCAATTTCTCAGAACATTCCATTTTCTCCCCCAAGATTTCGAGATCTCTGAGTATATATATATATATATATATATATATATATATATATATATATGGGTGTATATCATAACCGCGAAACCTCACATATGTGAATACGGAAACATCGACACATATTGCACCAATTGCGAAAACACCGAATGGCGTGTACCACGAAATTGAAAATGTTGAATCGACATAGATGGCCAACTCCACCACCCACTACTTACTACCTACCCAAACAAAATAAATAATCCACATACATACTAACCCTAAACTAAAGCTCACATATATTACTATGTATGCACTTACCTTAACCCGCACCCTAACCCTAAGGTCCGTAACTATTGCACAGCTACGTTAAGGAGCTAAACCCAAACAAAATAAATAATCCACATACATACACTTAACAAAACCCTACTTCTAACTCTAAACTAAAGCTTACATATATTACTATGTATGCACTTACCTTAACCTGCACCCTAACCTTAAGGTCCATAACTATTGCACACTTACCTTAAGGTGCTATACCGGAGAAGGGCCAACTATGATGATTCGACATTTTGAAATTTGCACTTCAGGACATTCTGTGTTTTTGTGGTTCGCTCAATATGTGTTGATGTTTCCGTATTCGCGCAATTGCGGTTTCGCGGTTGTAATAGGTAACCTATATATATATATATATATATATATATATATATATATATATATATATATATGTGTGTGTGTGTGTGTGTGTGTGAGTGTGTGTATTTAAATATATATATATATATATATATATATATATATATATATATACATATAGATGGGACTTAGCTCCCATGACTAAGGATGCGGGAAGCAAAATAAATGAGTTTAAAGAAGAGTGATCTTCGAGCTTCACTCTTTTCCTTGGTTTTCTACCTTTTTTAAAAGATTTTCAGCACTTGGCATTTAGAATGCTTACATTTCAACAGGGAACCATCCAGAGGCAGTGACGTATAAGAAAAGAAAGAAAAATTGTTACTTGGTATTACAGGATAAAATTTCCACAACTATATACAATATATACAATACCTTCTTTAAGGTGTGCAGTCTGTATGAGTATCTATACCCACACAGGTTTAGTTTCACACAACTCATCCAGCTAACATGCTCTTTTAAAATAATCATACCTGCAAGTTCTGACAGGCCTCCTTTCACATCTACAGACAAAATCTTCACCTAAACTTGCCTGACGTTAATTCTACTAAACATCTCAATGGGTTGTTTAACATTGAAAACCACAAGCCTTTAGTCAGAGGTCCTGGTTTGACCCATGATGAAACTCTAAATGTGGTACAAGCTTTCTGGGTTTAGCCTTCCAGGTTACATATTTTTACTCAAGCTTAAATCAGCAATCAACATTTCCTTATTATAACTAACTGTTTACAAAACAGATTGCTGTGACATAAGACACAATTAAAGCCATATAGCCCAATCATCATATACAAGATACTGTGATATATTATTTTTATACTGGGTTAGATTCAGCATATCCCTTCTTCTTTTGGTTCCTTATCTGTTAGTCATGTCCTTTGTCAAGACTGTCCCACTGGTGATGTATTCCTCTAGAACCTGCTGTTGCTGACTTTTTGAAAATCCCTGAGAGTTTTTATTAGGTGTCTTGACATTACCTGTGATTGAAGGAAGGGTAAACTTTTCAAATCCTTCAGCACATTATGTGAAGGTCAGCTTAGCTCCCTTGATGACAATGCCCCCCCCCCCCCAGGCTTAAGATGAAAATGACATGCTAATAGTTAATAGACCAGTTCCCAATATCAATAAGTTAATCTTAGAAGTAATAGATATGATCTTTATTTATGCTGTCTTGACAGTTGATCATTCCCTCAGTGTATTTTAAAACTACAGAGTTCAAAACTAATGTTCAGATGCAACTGCATGAAGGCTAATAGCCCAAGAATATAATGCATTTAAACATATCTACTTGGTCCTCTAGAGTTTTACACAAATGGAAAAAAATATATAAAACACCTACAAAGCTTTTATGCAGGCGTAAGGAGCTCCCCTGCACCCTGGTTGTGTGGGATTCACTCCCAATCCTGATTACTCGTATATTCTCACTGAGGTTGCTGTACCTGAGAGAAAGAAGAATCATTATAACACAACATAAACCTGTCTCACTCTGCCGCTGGAAGACTACAGTTACAGAGTGCAAACAAATCACTACACTTTGAAAAGAAAGAAACTTTTCCTATATGGAGCAAGCATACATACAGTCACAGTGCCTCTCAAGAGCAATAAAATTAAAAGAAATGAGTAGTAAGCATCTATTTCCAAGCAATGTAGGGACACTCCAGTTCAGTGTAAATAGTCAGGATAGGTACTATATTCTTCATTCTAAAGAATGCCATCCATTTTAGAAAATGAATATGATGCAGCCAGCCTGGCTGTGAATGCAAAGTGACTGGACATGATTATGTTTACAAAGCAATATATCAATCTTTAAAAAAGTGTCAAAGTATTACTTCCAAATATGTTTAATGTTTGCTTTTCTGTTTTTTTTTTCACTTTGAAAAATGTGTCAGAGAATTAGGCACTTAGTAATAAAATTAACTTTAGATTCTCTCAAATATTTTAAAAATAATTCAGTGCTGCATTTGGCTTCATCACTTTGCCATAGTGTGCTCAGGGAATTTTGGTGGTGGCATACAACTACAAACAAAATCTCTTGGGTTTTCATCTGAATGCACTTCGGTGTTACTTCCATGCATCTGTTTATAACATGTGTTCAGAGCTTTTCATTTTCCAGGAAAATACATATGAGTACACATCCCAGGTAAAGACAGATCAATACAATCATATTCCAAATGTGCTTCATTCTTATACCAGAAAGAAAACTATATACTCATCATATGGCAGACTGTCATTGAGAAATGCTGGTAAAAACATTCATTTTGAAGTTATTTACAAATGTCCATATGTTTGTGCCCCTTTGACAAGTTTTTGAAAAAAAAAACTTTTAGGAATTATACAGAGAATTCAACTATAAAATCAGCATATGAACATCAGTGCCTCCTTAATGGTTTAAATACAAGTCATGGTTGAACAGGTCATGGCTGAAGATAATCTTTTGATGACACATTTCCAGTTAGAGAGGTGCACTGTTCTGCACAAGGACATAGATACAGAAGGATATAAGATCTACTATAGCTAACTAAAATTAAAAAGCTCTAAACACATGTTATAAACACATGCACGGAAGTAACACTGAAGTGCATTCAAATGAAAACACAAGACACCACCATTCCTCTTGTAGCCTCTCTCATAGCCGCATGTAGGGTCCTTGCTGTACCATATTACTTCTGACTGAAGTCACCGCAGTGTGGAGAAAAAACAAAGACTGAAATAAAATAAGAAATGGCCCACACTTTCTATGACATATTGTGATTTCTAAATGAAGAAAATATCATATTTCAAGCCTGTATGTATTACTATGATATGTAGCATGCAAAAGAACAGAGATAAATGAAAACAGAGCAATCATTCTTCAAAAGAAAAACAATGAGCAAAATAGAAGAAGGAAACCACAGCTGCCCTCAACATATGATTTAACGTACTGTATGATGACAACTCACTTCATGTATGGTATAGATGTGAACTTGTTTCCTACCCTGAAGGGAAATCAGATTTAATACAATTTGGCTCATTTTAATTCTCATATTGATCTACTAATGCTACCTCTCCATACAGGGTTAAATCTTGGAAACATTTTTTTTGAGGTAATGGAAGAGCTACATGTTGAATTTCAGTGCTCATTCATAATTTCGCAAAATGGTTTCTTTAATATGTCTAAATATTTAAAAAAAAACTTGAATGTGAAAATAAATAGCTGTTTAAGTTCTTATGCCATAAAAGCACCATTTTGTGTATGGCATATCTGTCTGAGTGAAAGAAAAGGAAAATGTACATGATTGCTGCAAAATGATCCAAAAGTAAAGTGTAGTAGAAAGTAGGTATGTTGTGAAATTATGATAATAAAGAATAATCTGTTACAACAGAAGTTGTCTATATCATACCCCTAAATATAAATTTCATCTCATTTGATGCGCCTACTATCCCAGCAAAATATGCCTGTTCTGACAGGGTACATCTCCTGTAGCTGCATAGAAATCATATACATTCATTACAAAGAGAAGCTGTGCTAAGTATTTTTTCATGCAGATTCCCACAAGTACAACTGCTTTATTCCACAACAATAATCACTTTATGAGTTGACATACCTCTGATGTTTGACTGTATTCAAGTGCAAGAAATTAGAAAAACAGTAATGTATTCCAGCTTGTTTTACACAGATATTCTGTTTCTCTCTCTCTTTTATAGACAGATACAGTCTCGCTCGCGCACACACACACACACACACACACACACACACACACACACACACACACACACACACACACACACACACACACACACACACACACACACACACACACACACACACACACACCAATCATTTAACTGTCATCATCTGAATGCCCTTTTCCTTTAGACACAGTATGCCCCCCAAATATAATCACTTTCTGTTTACAACTCAGATGTTGAATGTTAGCTGTAAAATAAACAACGGTTACAGAAATTTGTTTCCTCTTCTTGGCCTCACATGTCTACTGCCCACTTACCCTCCAAAAAAAAAAAAAAAAAAAAAAAAACTAAAACAAAACATGCACAATCATTTAACTGTGATCAAGTAACTGTAGTTTGTTTTCATATTACATTTATCTTACAACCCAGAAACAAAAGGGATGACTCTTGAGCTGGAATTCGGCCAATAAGCCTTGCTAGCGATAGCCTAACCTGTGAAGAGTAGGAGGAAAAAGTCGTGTAGTGGTGCAGGCTACATATCATTGGCCATGGCATGGGATGGTGTTAGGGACTCACTCTCTCTCTCTATATATATATATTTATATATACATATATATATATATATATATAAATAAATATATATATATATATATATATATATATATATATATATATATACATTCATTTATTTATTGACATTTGTTGACCGTGAAAATCTGACTGGGTCAGAAACCCATTTTCAGTAGAGGCCCAGGGACTAAAGCTACATATATTGTAGAATTTCATATCGCCGAGACCATATGATCGACATTTGAAATGTCAACCATACAAGTATAACATAAAAAGCAAGAACAAACTTACCTTAACACTGCTAGCAGGGGGGCTTCACCCCCTCCCTGTACCCCCCTGGGGGGCTCCATCCCTCACACTCCCCGAAACTTAAATATACCAACTCTGAGATCACACTCCAGTGCGGAAGTGGAAATCTTTCCATTTCGCACTGTAGGGAGATGCCGGTTCCCCATTTCAAATGTCGATCATATGGTCTTGGGGTCTTGGCCATATGAATATCGACATTGTGAAATTTTGACCATTCAAAGGGAACCCATATATATGTGTGTGTGTATGTATATATATATATATATATATATATATATATATATATATATATATATATATCTATAGATATATATATATGAAATCATTGCAATGATGCTAGTGATGGTACAATCCAACATTATAGCTGCTTCAATGACAGCCCTTCCAGATAGCTCTTAACACTTGCCCATGCAGGGAATACCCAGCATGAGGGGAAGAAATATGCTCTAGTGCGTTAGAGGGGGCCTGATAGACAGTCAGCATGGTGGCAAATAGACTATTAATATTGGAATTTGCTGCACTGAAAAAAAAAAAAAACAAGATCGATATTTTCTTTTCTTACATGGCACTTATGTTCACCTTGTGTTTTTTATCTATATTGTTTTATCTGCAAGTTCTAACATGAACCGCAAAAATAAAAATTTGATTGTAGTAGAAGTAATAAATGCTTCAGACATATAATCTTTACAGATTGCCATGAAAGGCACACATCTTCAGTATTGTTTTCTATTTGTATTTATTGGTTGAATGTCAGCATTTGTCATGCAAATGACATGCACTACCATGGGAAATAATATATAAGCATAAGGGCAACAGATACTGAAACAAGAAATTTGAGATTGCATCTAATTTGCCATTTAATTAAGTAAAAATAATCTGCCTGCTTCTATTCAAGTTAGACAACCATGTATGCTAACAACAAAGATCAGAAGGTGACTTCTTGATGTGCCAAATTATGCCTCTCTTGTTCAAAAGTCTTTTTTCTTTTTTCCTTAATGTGCCTGTTACTAAGACCGAATTGTTGATTCATACTTTGTTTCTTCCTACCATCCAGTTCCACTAACTGAAGGAAGTAAGAGATATGCTTTATTAGGGATTAGGACAGTATTTATGCCTGCATGTCCATTTATGTTATCAGATAAAACCCACTTAGCTACTCAGCTGCAGTTTATGGCAAAATGGATTACTTTATTAAACAGTAAGGCTTTATTTGGTAAAAAAAAAAAAAAAAAAAAAAAAACTCCTTCCTGACTGATACAGTTTGCAGTCCAGAAAAGACAAATGTCAAGTCATTTGTGCCTATGCTACCCACTTAGACGTGACTTGCAGGTAACAATAAATGAGGCGTACTTGTATTTTTATGTTAGTTGATACAACAAGGCTTTATTGACTCAAGCCAGTGAGAAAGAATGTACTACAGCTAATACCATGTTGTATGGACTTTCCCTGGACTTAAAATCTGCTGCACAATGGGCATGTAGGTGTCACATATCCAAATTCGTAAAGAGGGTAGGTCAGTATTTCATGCATATTAAACATGGCCAAAACCAGTGAGCCTGACCAACAGATGGTTCGATTGTGGCCTCTCTCTTTTCTGTGTGTGTGTGTGTGTGTGTGTGTGTGTGTGTGTGTGTGTGTGTGTGTGTGTGTGTGTGTGCGCACTCTCCATCTCTTCATGAGTTTTCTTTTCATACTTTATTTTCCTTCCACATGACAAAATCCTGCTGGTTGGCTTCCTACACCAAATTGACTGCATATATGTAAACCTATTCCAGGTCCTCGTGTCCTGCCTCGTGGCTGGAAAGGGTTTATGAAAATCACTTCACTTACCTGATTAACATAGAAATAAATTAAATAAAAAGTAAAACAGTGAAGAAATATCACACAGTTATGTGCTATGTGAATATTTTGCATTGAATAGCTCAAGGTGTAGGAAAGAAATGTCCTCTGGATCAGAAAAAAATGTTTTGGTATGTAGTTGTTCTTTAAGCTTTCTTTTCTGCACATATTGTGAATGAGAGCTTTTGAATAAGCCGTACAATGTGAGCCACAAGAAATAATTACATTTATTGAAACAATATAATCTGTAGAGTGAAAGGAAACTGCAACAACTTTAAGCAATTTTTTATTATAGAATGCTTTGTATTAAATCCACATTTCTAAACTCAACTGTACCTCCGTATGTATTTTTTTAGTGTTTTAATATTCTTAGTGCATTCACTAGTCTAAAGGTTAACATTTAAAAATCTATCACTGGTGACCTTTTATTAAATCTACTCCCAAGTCACTTTCCCCTTCTTTTTCTGTTTACAGGTGGCACCAGCTTCCTCTGTTACATGTCCAATATCTTGATTTTATTATTTTTTGTTTCCGAGTAATGTACAGATATTGAAGCCCAAGGGACTTTTACACAGGATATTCATTAATCCCAGACTTAATTCAAAAAGTAAATGTAGCCATCCACTCATTAGACAAATATTCTTCCAAAGGTCAGACAAGTAGCAGAATGAATTAAGTTGCTTAAGATTTTCCAGATTGACTGTTAAAAATATGCTTTCCGTGTACCTTAGAAATTACACTCATCTGTGTCATTGGCACACACCACTACTATTGTCAGCATACAAAAGTTTTTCTGTTCTCAAGAAGTAGCTAGTAATAAAAATAAATGTGTTTATCAATTAAATGATAAATCACATAGTAAATAAGCAAAATGGTCAGTTGTCAAACTGCCATATGAGCAATGTGTAATTCATCTCAAAACATTTGTTATTCACTAAACTATATATTCCTGGTTCAAGTTCTAGTTTAGAATAGTTGCATGATTGTTTCATAGCACTCACTTCCACTTGTTCATGATGTGTAAATGAATAAAGTGTAATAAAAAAGTGTATAAGATTGTAAATGCCTGCAAACTCCAACTCTTACTATATGGCACTGTCTATATTAAAAATTGCACCTGCTCTTCATATCTATTATATCCTCCTAAAATTGCTCAAGAAACTTTAATGCATACATCTAGAAATGAGTAAATAGTGCAACAAGACTTCATTAATCGTCACTGAAACATAGTCAGTTTATCAATTAAGCCATTTTAATACTATATTTTTGAGACAGGTATGTGTGGCTGCATACATCTATCTAAACCAATATATCTATACATATCTATCTATCTATCTAGATAGATATGGATAGATATATCAGTATTTAGATATATAGATAGAGATGTCGTTATGTGTAGGCATCCAACACATGGTGCGTTTTGGATGGTGTGGCAAAAATAACGCAAAGGAGTCCAACAGTTTGTATTTTGCTACATTTAATCAAATAGCAACTATAATGGTTTTAATCACATTATCTCTAGTGATACTTTATTTCATCTTCATTTATAACATTTTTATAATGAATCTATTTCCTCTGAATACTCCATGTAATATAGTCATATTAGTATATTACACTGAAATATGCAATTGCTTCTATTACATACAAGCACATAATTAAATCTGAGTTCTTTTATTCAATGCCATTACTGAGCCTAACAATCTAGAAAAATATCTGCAGGCCTCAGACTCATTTCAGATGTTAAACCAATACATTTTAGAAGGTATGCATGCAGATACTAAACTGAAAATGTTTAAATAATGCAGACCAGTGTTTTGCATATTGGCATGAATGATTCATATCCCAATGTATTCCCTACCTCTTGACCAAACTTCCTTACATGCCAACCAAGTAGCATCCTAACCAGCTTCAAATTAAACCTAGATAATTGGATGGGCAGCCACAAGCTCTTCTCCTTCCAGTCTGTCAGTCAGTAGGGAACTTTTGAATAGGAGTTTTTGGCTAGGTTTGTAATGATTTGCAGACAGACTGCCAAGTACTTACTTATGAATCTACAATTGTAAAGGCTGCTCTGATAATAGTACAAATATTGACTATAACCTCTGACAGAGTACAATATGAAAAAAGGTACACTGGCAGCCGGACTCTATTTGTGAGAGAGATCCAAAATAGCAAATACAAGTCTGAGGTTATTATGAAATGACTAGCAATCTGGAAGCAGTTAAGCATGGAGACTACTTTTTTAATAGTTCCTGTTTTACATTGTTGTCAAAGATATGAATTCAATACTACTCATCTCTGATGCTTAAACCTGCATTTCTGTCCAGTCATATCCCAATCTCATTTTAACAACATGAGTTTCTAAACCATTCTTACTCTAGGTCTGTGCATCTGACGCATTCAGAGTGTTTTTACATGGCACTGCATTTCAGTGAATTTATTTCATAATCCCCCTCCATCTGCCTAGATGATTTGCAGTATTTCATAGTTTCCACACAATTTTAAGACTATGTCCAAATATTTTTTTTCTAGTCAGGGTTACTGTCCTTTTTTCATAACATGTGACTAAATATTATCCCAGATCTACGACTATATAATCTGTCCCCAGCATTCAATAAACTCCGTGTAGGAATAGTGTTATTCCTACATGGTGTGAATGGTGTTCACATCTGCATAACTGTCTCAGTAGCGTGCCTTACATATTCATGAAGAAACGCTACTAAGAATGGATCTGTGAACATGAACACTGAATGAGTGCAGGGGACATGTTGCAGTAGTTCTTGCAGATCCAACATGCCCCCTGTACTCACAAAGTGCCGTACGGCACTTTTTAAGTGCTTTCAGTGTCTGTGGACACTGAAAGCAGGTCAGAAAAGTAAAACAGTGTCCGCGGACAATGAAAGAGTTACTAGAAATCAAAATAAATGCATTGGGAAAGTGCCGTATGGTACTTTACATTTCACACTGAACTAATCGAAGGAAGGACACTGAGCAAACTCGGATCTATAATATATAACATTAAGTATCCTGTTTTTTTGCTTATTTTTTCGAGTTATTTATAGCACTTGTTTACTGTATATTTTTCTAGCTAGTTTTTCTGTGTGTGAGGTGTTAACTGGAAATTGTCCACTTTTATTAAGCATCTGTTGGGATGTTTGATTCTAATAACTTGTTTGCAGTTAAAAGCTTTCTCTAGAGGCTCCTTTAGCTATTTAAATTTTCATTTAAAGGATAACTGCTGCTTTTCTGCTGTGAGAAACATTTCCGCAGTTTGTTTCTAAGTAGTGTGGATATTTGTGGCATTATCCATATTCAGGTTTGTGTTTGGGCCTAGTGTTTGTGGAGGTTGTGTGTCTGAGCACATATTCAGGGACATCTTGGTTTAGCCAAGGCCATCAGGCATTTCAGTGAGAGAGAATTGTTTAAGGTCATTGGCTGACTGTGGTCACCTGGACTACAGCTTAGACTAAGCACCTCATTGGTTCTTTTGAGCTTTTTTTTCTTAAAAGTTGTCTCAGGTTTCAATTTTCTGTTACCTAAGAAGTTAAGTTGTGAGTGTTTCTGTCATTTCACACTGAGCTAATCGAAGGAAGGACACTGAGCAAACTCGGATCTATGATATATAACATTAAGTATCCTGTTTATTTGCTTATTTTTTCAAGTTATTTATAGCACTTGTCTACTGTATATTTTTCTAGCTAGTTTCACTGTGTGTGAGGTTTACAGTTAAAAGCTTTCTCTAGAGGCTCCTTTAGCTGTTTAAACCTTTCATTTAAAGGCTCACTGCTGCTTTTCTGCTGTGAGAAACATTTCTGCAGTTTGATCCCCCCAATTCTCCCTATTGGTATGCTGTTCTTATAGTTGGTGGCTTTGCAGTTGCCCACCACTACTGTAAATTTGATCTGGGACCCTCCTCCCAGTCTAGTGTCATCACCTCATTCTACCTAATACAGGGAGAACATTTGAGAAGGCCAATCAGCTTAGTTTCTGCTCATCCTTTCTCTCTTTCCACTTAAAAAAAATCTAAGCTTGTTTCCTGCCTTTCCTGTGGGTAGTCTAGTCTGGATACAGATTTGCTGTGTCCAGGACAATTTGTGGGCTTCTAAGCCCCCAAGCTGCTCTGTGTTGGAGGGAAGCCTTCTAGCTTAATTTTGTTTCTTAGAACTAGCCAGTTTTTTTGTTTCAGCACTCGTCTGTTTCTTTGAGCTCATCACTTGTTCAGAACTTATTGTAAGCACTAAATTAGCTACAAATTACTACAACTCAACTTTCCTCACTGTCTAGAGGAAAACAGTTTCTAGTACTTAACAAATAAGCACCTATCCAGGCATATCTAAAGGTCAGCTCCTGGTGTTTTCTCCTGTCTACCCGATGAATCTGGGCATGTTGGGGCAATGCAGCCATTGCCTCATGTACACAGACAACCCTCTCCTCCTACCACCCAACACTACAACCTGTGAGAGATGCACTTATATAGCCAAACTGGAAGCAAAGCTCTCTTCACCTAAGACTGGACTAGACAGTCAAGAGGAGAAGGTAAACACTTGCACCACACCACACTCAGCACATAATCCCTCAAAACTTACACCACCAAAACACACACATAGAAACAAAAAAACACACCTACATTTGTAGAGGTTCTCAGTAAAAACCTGCTCAAGCAACAGGGACCTCCAAAGCAGAAACACAAGCAACCTCGACCCCCCAACACAACCCAAATGACACATAGCCCACAAACTAAGTGTGCCACTCAACCACAGCCCATAAGGCATAACAACGTACACAGCACTCTAGTCATAGGTGACTCTATAGTCAGGCACACTGATGTTCAACTCACCAGGCTAAACAAGGACAAAGTTACTGTCAGCTGTCTGTCAGGTGCCAGGATCTGCCACATAATGCATGCACTCAGGTCACTCCACAACAAGTACAAATATGACTCTGTCATTGTCCATGTTGGTGTGAATGACCTGAGACGTACCTCCCTGGACTACATAAAAAGGGACATGGAGGAGCTGTCTGATCTTGTAGCCCAGGCAGGTATGAACCTAGCCCTGAGTAGCATCCTGCCATTATCCAGAATGATAACACAGTACAAGGACAAAATGATTGACTTCAACAATTGGCTAAGCTTCTGGTGTCATTTTAAGGGGATCCAGTATCTGTATGCCTGGGATGACATGATCGACAAACCATGATGCTTTGCCAGAGATGGCCTGCACCTGTCGCCCCTGGGATTCTGGATACTGGCTAAGGCTCTAGCCACCCCTATAGTGCCTTTTTTAGGCAATGTTCAAATGACAAATTCACCACCATAACAGGTACAAGCAAGAAGAATCTGAGGGTATTGCTACTCAATGCTAGAAGTCTAAACCTCAAAATGCACTCACTCGATGCACTCCCTAAAATGGAGAACAATGACATCTGTGCACTGACAGAGAACCGGTTCAAGGCTCCAGAGAGTACCCCTGCATTACCAGGCTATAATTTATTTTATTATTTATTTATTTATTTAACATTTGTTGACCGGGAATGTCCGACTAGGTTCCACAGAGCCTGTTTTCAGCGGAGGCCCGGGGGGAGAAATGCTCCAGATGCTCCATAATTCATACCACACCTTTTGGCCATGTAACCTGGACCGAAACACTAAAGGCGGAGGCGTGTCCATATTCATTAAGGATATCCACACCTCCAGGCTAGTTGCTCAGCATAATGCATCCGAGATTATCCAAGTGCAACTAACTCTGGGCTAGACCACAATCCAAATTGTGGCTTGCTACAGATCCCCCACCATGCCCAAGGATTCCCACTCCTCATTTCTTGATACACTTGAAAATATTAAGGTACAACCTAACACCCTAATAATGGGCAATTTCAACTACCCCACCATTAAATGGGAGAACTACTCATGTACCAACTCTTGTGCTCAACGTTTTCTGGAATTCATAAATTCCAATACCTTGGATCAACTTATCCGTACCCCCACCAGGGGCAGTAAAATCCCAGATCTGGTTATTACCAACATGGGTAACCGATGCTCCACACCAAAGGTCAATTCCTTGTTGGTCATATCCGACCACAAGCTAATCACACTAGACATCCACATCCCTCCCCCTCCCCCCATTAGGAAAACCACAGTAAAAAAGTTCTCCAAAGTCAACTAAACTCTTCTTAAGACAGAAGTGGCAAACTTCACGACACCCATGCTGACGGACAATAGAGGTATGACTGCTGAATCCTACATAAATTCACTTTATAAGCACTTACACAAGTGCATGGATCGTGCAATCCCTAACAGAACCAAGATGTTATACTCCAAAAAAGGAAGTCAATCTGGTGGTCCCCTGCCATAAACAAATTCTACAACAGAAGAAAGAAACTGTTGCAAAAAAAGAGTAAAATCCAATGATTGGAGAAACTCCCTGGTCAGCCTCAGTAAGAAGCTGAGATCCCTCATAACATCCTCCAAAGCTAGTTACGAAAACAAAATCACCACTGACTCTAAAGACAACCACAAAGCATTCTATAGCTATGTCATGAATCTCAATGGCAACACTCAGATCTGCTCTGAGTTACAGCACAATGGCACTAAATATACAGAACCAACTGACATTGCCAACATCCTGGCAGATAGGTTCAGTGCTAACTTTACCCCCCCTGTCATCCCCTAAAGGGCCATCTCTATACCAGAAGAATGCAAAGTTCCTGTAATCATGGCTGCACAGGTAAAAAACACATTCTTGTTTTACTAATTTGTTTGAAGAGTTTTAAGAATTTTGCTGTTTTTAACTATTACTAACCTATGTACTAATTGTTTTCTTGCTATGTATGTTGATTTTTTACATATGTATTAATTTGTACTTCTGCGGAGCTTTTCTCCTCGGGCCTCTACTGAAAATGGAAATATCTCCAGCTAGACTTGTCCGGTCAACAAATGTAAAATAAAATAAATAAAAGAACACAGCATCCATGGGACCTGACAACATCCCAGGCTGTGTTCTACATGAACTACAAAATGAACTGGCACCACACCTAAGTACCATGTTCAATCATAGCCTCACCTCAGGCTATGTGCTCACTGAATGGCACACAGTGATGGTTATCCCACTCCACAAAGGGAGAGCCACCACAGACCCCAGAAACTACTGCCCCAATTAGCCTAATAAGCCTAGTCTGCAAGGCTATGGAGTGTATCATCATGGAACTTATAAATAATGACATTGGTAATCTCCAAAAACAGGACCCCACCCAGTTCAGGTTTGTAAAAGGCAGATCATGTCTTCTAAACCTGATAGACTTCTTTGAAGCCGTCATCAAAGCCGTAGATGAAGGTAAGGTGGTTCACACAGCCTATCTAGATCTCGCCAAGGCTTTTGACACCATCCCCCACTCTGGAATTATAGATAAACTCTTAAACTAGGTATAAATCCCTATGTCACAAGAAGGGTTGCCAACTGGTTCACAGACAGAACCCACACTGTGGAAGTAGCAGACTCCAAATCCAACTTCAGACCAGTGACACGTGGAGTACCACAGGGTTCAGTCCTGGATCCTCTCCTGTTTGGTATCTACTTCTCTGAAGTACAGGCTAACACAGAAGGTCTTTGGCTAATGAAGTTCACAGATGACTGCAAACTAGGAGCCATAATCAAAACTCCAAAAGATGTGGACATCCTACAAAAGGGCCTCACTGAGACAGATGCCTGGTTTCAAAGCAATGGCTTCAAGCTCAATGCCAAAAAAAACTTTGTACCCATGCACTACCACATAGGCGGTAGTCTAATTAACACCAAACGTGTGATAAGAGACCTTGGGACACAGGTGGATAGCAGTCTCTCCTTTGATAATCACATCACCACAGTAGTCAGGAAATTCTTCTATGTGGCACACCTCATCACAAAAGGTTTCTCATCCAGGAAAAAAGAGGTCATTGTTCCCCTCTACTCGTCACTCATTAGACCCATTATAGAGTACAATGCCCCGTGTTTGGTATGTACCTCACAAGACATCTACAACAACTGGAAATGCCACAGAAATACCTCACAAAGAGGATTACCAGCCTCAAACAGATGCCCTATGCAGACCATCTCAAAAATCTGCAACTTTACTGCATCACATATTGCCTACTCAGAGACGATCTCTGCCTAACACACGAAGCTATGTCAAACCCAGAGCTTTTAGACATGCTCCACTTAAAGAAATCCCAATCCCTATGAGCTACATGCTCTAGGGACCTAAACCTTGTCACCACAATAAACAGAACATGCTGGAGGGATAGATTCCTGTCCCAGAGACTTCCCATACTCTGGAACAAACTACCTATCTATATCAAACAAAGCCCCTCATTAGCACTCTTCAAGAAAAATCTTGATGATTGGATGGGAGATAGGAAATTCACCCCGGGGATCACTTCTGTGGCTCTGTCTAACAGTGGCACAGGAAAATAATTTTCTTGGGTGGCGAAAGCCAGGGTACCTTTTGACTAGGCTTATATAAGCCCTAGGGCCAATAGTTACCTACCTATGAACCTATGAACAATGCTTTCAGTGTCCACAGATACTGAAAGCATGATCATCAATGGGAAGCAATGCAGGGGGTGTGTCCTCAGACACACAGCCATACCTGTAAACCTCTTTGTGGCCAAACTCCAGACAAAGGGCAACCAAATGGGGAACAAAGGTCCAAATATAGGGATATATTTTAAGTACAGATCTCATAAACTTAGAAAGTTGATAGAGGAACAGGATTTGTATAAACATAACATTTTACGAAGGATTAGAAGTCTGAAACTCAAATGCATTCCATTATTTAATGACTTCAATCCTGATATTTCACATACAGACTTAGAAAGGTGATAGAATGACAGGTAGTGCATTATCAAATATGAATCACTATTGCTATTAATACATGTAATTGAAGTGCCTGTATTAAATTTTATTTCCATTATAAGTGACGTTTAAGCATACCTGAGCAGGTTTGCTTGGCATGGCTCTCTGCTCAGCATTGTTTAAACATCGTACAAATGATTTAATTTCCGCTTTCGTCACTCGACTTCCTCAGAATGCAACAAAACAAAACAAATCCAACACTTAAATACCATAATACAAATTGATTATAAAAATACAATTAATTAAAAAACAAATCAAACACTCATTCCAATAATAAACTAGTGTTGTTATCTTTGTTAATATATAATTTTCTATACTTTAAAAAACATTTAATATTAATGGCATCGTTGATACCTGGAAACTTATCAGAATTTAATCTGACCTGCCATATGGTTTCACGTTGTTCAAGGTAATTTTTAAAATCACCCTTCCTCGAATCAGGATGCACAGTTTCTAATACAGAAAATAAGAATTTTTTAAAAAAGGAACAAGTCACCGAATGTTTAAAAATAGCATTGTTGTCATCTCTGGTTTTGATACTGTAGAGGTGTTCTCTAATCCTAGTTTTAAGGCTACGCGTAGTCATGCCGACGTAAAAAGCCGGACATGTTGAACATAAAGCAATGTAAACCACTCCAGTGGAATTACATAGCGTACAAATGATTTAATTTCCGCTTTCGTCACTCGACTTCCTCAGAATGCAACAAAACAAAACAAATCCAACACTTAAATACCATAATACAAATTGATTATAAAAATACAATTAATTAAAAAACAAATCAAACACTCATTCCAATAATAAACTAGTGTTGTTATCTTTGTTAATATATAATTTTCTATACTTTAAAAAACATTTAATATTAATGGCATCGTTGATACCTGGAAACTTATCAGAATTTAATCTGACCTGCCATATGGTTTCACGTTGTTCAAGGTAATTTTTAAAAATCACCCTTCCTCGAATCAGGATGCACAGTTTCTAATACAGAAAATAAGAATTTTTTAAAAAAGGAACAAGTCACCGAATGTTTAAAAATAGCATTGTTGTCATCTCTGGTTTTGATACTGTAGAGGTGTTCTCTAATCCTAGTTTTAAGGCTACGCGTAGTCATGCCGACGTAAAAAGCCGGACATGTTGAACATAAAGCAATGTAAACCACTCCAGTGGAATTACAATCAACGTAACCTTCAACCTTAAATGTTCTTTTTATGGTTTCAACTAGTATATATGGACCCTCTGAAATGTATCTACACATGTTACAAGAATGACATTTGTGCATACCTGTTTTGTTGGTGGGTGCGTGACTATAAACTTTATTATTGAACTCCAATAACTTTTTCAAATTGTTGTGTTTCTTAAACACAAAAGCCGGACAGTCACCTAAAACTTGTTGAATATCTTTGTTACCACTAATAATTTTCCAATTGTTCGCAATAACCCTTTTGATCTGTCCTCCATCTGTGCTCATGTCTAGTGAACATAAAATGTTATACCCTGTGTTACCTCTTGATAGTGTTGTGTCATTATTTGAAACAAAAGATAGTGGATAATCCAATAAAGGTTTAAAAAAACAAAAGACGTTTACTCAAAATCTCATTTTTAGTGATATTCAAATCATGGTCATGGTAACCTCTTTTGGTAAATAAAGAAACTATGGTGCCAAACTCATTAATTAAGTCACTGTACTTGCTAGTCATCCGACTAGCCCTAATAAATTGACCTCTAGGAATATTATTGACAATGTGTTTGGGGTGATTACTAAGAACATGCAAGTATCCATTAGTAAAAGTCTCTTTACGAAAGATCTTGCTGTGGAGCCGTGATTCAACAGTGTCCCAATATAGAACAACATCCAAAAAATTAATAAATGTTCCAAAACTACCTTTGGTAAACTTCAAATAATCAGAAGAAGTATTTACTTCTGATATAAAGCAATCAATAGTGTTGACGTCACCCTCAATGATGAAAAATAAATCGTCTATATACCGGCAATATAATTTGATGTCAAATTTTTGTTTAACAAGGGGCAGAATCTCAGACTCCCAACCTGCCATTACCAAATTGGCAAAGGCTGGTGCTGCTGGAGAGCCCATGGCAACTCCCTTTTTTTGTCTATAATAGGAATCTCCTAGTAAAAAGAAATTATTTTCCAAAATAAGCTCAAGAAACAATCTAATGATCGAAATAGCATTATGGCTTAAACTGAATTTTCTTTTCGCCAAAAAATCACAAACCACATCAATTCCAACTAGATGTGGAATACAAGAGGATAGGGAAATAACATCAAGAGTAAAAATGATGTGTCTCATAGGGTTGTAATCAAAATTCTTTAAAAATTGCCCTAATTTACTCAAAAAATGCCAAGAGTCCTTGATGAATGAGTCTTCACTATTCACAACCGGCCCCAAAATGCCATCTATAACCAAAGATATACCCTCAGTGACCGAATGTGGAGATGAAACTATGGGTCTGAGGGGAGGGTCATGAAGGTTTTTGTGGGTCTTGGGGATCCCAAAAATCACCCCAATACGTGGATGTTCAACCATACAAAAGTCGTAAATATCACGGCTGATGTCATTAGTCATGAACAAAGAGTACAATTCTGAGTGAATAAACCTAATGTGACGGTTAATGTCGTACAAACTAATAGGTTCATACTCATCAGTGTTGTTAACAATGTCCAACATTTTTTTTTATGGTAAACTTCCTGGGCCATGATGACTATGTTGCCCCCTTTGTCGCTTTTCATAAATCTATAATTCTTACTCAGAACTTTTAAATTAGTAAGGGCTAATCTTTCGTGATAATTTAAGTTATGGTAGGTGTTGTTGTTGTGATGCAAAACTTCTGTTATGTCATTAATGCATTGTTCTTCGAATACTTTCAAAGTATGGTGTAATTGAGGGGTGTAGTGAGATGGTCTAACTAAAGACCTACTGTTTAACCCTTTATCTGACACAGAATGCATTAAGTAAACCAAATTTAGTTTCCTAATGTATTTTTTGATGTCTATGATGGTGTTACTGTAATTGGCCCTGGCAGTAGGAATAAAATTCAATCCATATTTCAACACATTAATTTCAATGTCAGAAAAACAGTGTCCAGTTAAATTAATAATGATAAATAAGTCAAGTCTTTCTTCGGTGTTCACATTTCTTCCCCCGAGGAGTTCGAACCTAGAAAGGTCCGACTCCTGGTTAGAACAGTGTTCCTGTTCTGGTGATGGTTCTTTTTGATTAAAAAAGAAGAAGAAGAAGATGAAGGGCCAGTCAAAGTTGTTTGAAAATTAGCACCATTTTTGTTCTTCGGTCTAACTGCCTCAGTGGGGTTTAAAGAGTCATTGCCAGTCTCTTTAGAATTAACAAGAATAGTGTTGTCACTCACAACGTCGTCGGTACGTTCAACACATACCCTGTGGTCCCTAGAGTCATTGTCAGAAATAACCTCAGACGATTCAACTCCGTTGGTGAGCAAAGGAAAATCCTGCTCGTAGTGAGATGACTCTTTGTCAAAAAAATGCTCCAACTCGTTGGAGCCTGAAAACGCTACATTCTGATGTGTTTTGCCCCGAGCGTTGGAAACATAAGGGCGCTGGTAATTGCCCTTAGAAGTAGTGTTGTTAGCCTTAATAGCAAAATTGCTGTAAGCATTATTATTGTCGTAACATGTAATGTCACGAGCTAGTTTAAGATGTTTGCGATTCGTAACTTCCATAGTGTGTTGTTCTAACTGCTCAAACAAATCACACTCATCTAAGTCACTAGTTTTATCTTTTAACTCCCCTTCCAAAAGACTGATTTCGTCCTTCAGTCCACTCATTTTCACACAATTGTTATCAATTAATAATTTCAAAAACTCAAGCCCAGCAGTGTTAAAGAATTTCACCAAAGTCCTAAAAAATGGAGCATTAACAGTAACGCCGTTGGGGAACTTAAAGAATCTCAGCCCCTTGGGAACTATACCAAGTTGAATGCAGCGCCTAAAATAACAGTTCTCTAAATCCAGAGAACGATACCTCTTTAGTAATCTAAGTAACAGTCCACGCTTGTTGTTAATGTCGACATAATTAGTTGAAGAATGTGGTTTACCTGTAGTAGAAAAAGGATTTCTGATCTCATCAAGAAGTGAACAAACCGTTCGATACTTGTTTTTCCTTGTAATGTTTGAACCACCACGCGTAATGGACGTCGCTTTGCGGCAATAATCCTTATCGTGTTGGTTAACATCTGTAATAGTCTCAATAACTGTGTTGAGTTCATGAAAAGAAGAATCCGGACTCAACAAATCAGTTCCATTAACATTTACAGGCACAATGTTGTCACGTTGTTTAGTTTCACTTCTCATTCTTGTAACATGTGTAGATACATTTCAGAGGGTTCATATATACTAGTTGAAACCATAAAAAGAACATTTAAGGTTGAAGGTTACGTTGATTGTAATTCCACTGGAGTGGTTTACATTGCTTTATGTTCAACATGTCCGGCTTTTTACGTCGGCATGACTACGCGTAGCCTTAAAACTAGGATTAGAGAACACCTCTACAGTATCAAAACCAGAGATGACAACAATGCTATTTTTAACCATTCGGTGACTTGTTCCTTTTTTAAAAAATTCTTATTTTCTGTATTAGAAACTGTGCATCCTGATTCGAGGAAGGGTGATTTTAAAAATTACCTTGAACAACGTGAAACCATATGGCAGGTCAGATTAAATTCTGATAAGTTTCCAGGTATCAACGATGCCATTAATATTAAATGTTTTTTAAAGTATAGAAAATTATATATTAACAAAGATAACAACACTAGTTTATTATTGGAATGAGTGTTTGATTTGTTTTTTAATTAATTGTATTTTTATAATCAATTTGTATTATGGTATTTAAGTGTTGGATTTGTTTTGTTTTGTTGCATTCTGAGGAAGTCGAGTGACGAAAGCGGAAATTAAATCATTTGTATGCTATGTAATTCCACTGGAGTGGTTTACATTGCTTTATGTTCAACATGTCCGGCTTTTTACGTCGGCATGACTACGCGTAGCCTTAAAACTAGGATTAGAGAACACCTCTACAGTATCAAAACCAGAGATGACAACAATGCTATTTTTAAACATTCGGTGACTTGTTCCTTTTTAAAAAATTCTTATTTTCTGTATTAGAAACTGTGCATCCTGATTCGAGGAAGGGTGATTTTAAAAATTACCTTGAACAACGTGAAACCATATGGCAGGTCAGATTAAATTCTGATAAGTTTCCAGGTATCAACGATGCCATTAATATTAAATGTTTTTTAAAGTATAGAAAATTACATATTAACAAAGATAACAACACTAGTTTATTATTGAAATGAGTGTTTGATTTGTTTTTTAATTAATTGTATTTTTATAATCAATTTGTATTATGGTATTTAAGTGTTGGATTTGTTTTGGTTTGTTGCATTCTGAGGAAGTCGAGTGACGAAAGCGGAAATTAAATCATTTGTACGCTATTGCTGTTTGGTTCTCCTTCACTGCTTCTCTGGTCGTGGATTTTCTATTAGTGGTTTTGGTGCTATTTTTGTTTGATTGTTTAAACATCTCATAGGAGCTAAATACAAATGTATAGCTAAAAATTCTTAACGGTGTGATAGTGTAGTGGTTAGAGTTTCAGCTTTGTATGTAGCACTTCAGGTACCAAGACAGGCCCTTCATTTCTACATGGGAAAGCATTGTTAAAATTATTTTTATTTTTAAATTATGCACTAATTGACATTTGTTAACCAGGGGAGTGTAGCTGGTCCAAAATGGAAGTATCAATGAATAAAACATGTGAAATCACCCATGTAAATACCACTGTCCTATACAGTACAGTCACACACCAGGGTAATGTAATGAAAGCACATAGTGGGACATCATGTAAAGTAAATCCTATACACTTAATGATATGTAAATAATGATTAATTAATTTGCAATTCTGAAATATTTTCTTAAATGAAAACTAAGCAATGCATAGCAGTGCTTAGCTCTGCAAAGCTGGTTTGAGCATTGCTTAGATGTCAATTCTAAGCAGCAGTCAGCTCAGCTAAGTGGATTTGTGCACCACTAAACTGTGCTCAGCATTTTCAAAATGGTTCAATGATGGAAAAGGGCAGGAATATGGCCTTATTTAAACCACACAGGTGGGAATACAGCCAGAACCTGTTGTAGTTTGATATGTGCAGGAACCATGTCTGGTGTCAGAGAAGGAGCATGCTTTTGTGGACAGCGCTGGAACATTCTGGAGTCCAGGGTCATGGCTGGGCTCCTTGTTGAACACCATGATGACAGACTGCTGCAGGGCCAGTACTAGGGCTCACAGTACAAAGCACAGGCCTGGGACCATCTGGCACATGACCTCACCAGTGCCACTTGGATCCCCTGAACTGGGAACAGGTACGGTATCATTATGCCAACCTAAAGCAGGGAAAAGGGGTGCTCTTGGCCCAGTGGATCCAAGGTGCTCAAGCACAGAATGCTCCAGTAGTTTTTACGTATCTCCTCCATAGCTGTACCAAATTCTAGCCTGAGTATGTGATAGGTATGCATAATGTTGGTTTTTCCCCCTACAGCTGTAGCAGAGAGGGCAAGCAATGTGGACGCCCATGTGGACAGACTGTATAGGCTGCCCAATAGGCTGGTGAGTACTGATCTATCTTGCAGTAGTTAGTACAATAACTAAGAAGGAGTACATTGTTTACTGCCAGTAGCTATAGTGTATGTGTCTACTGAATAAATAAAGTTTGTCAGCCTAATATTGATCTGCAGGATATGCAGTAGTAAAGCACTGTGTCATGTTACTAAAATAAAGATTTATACCACAAATTGTTGTGTTTACTCTGTTATGTTGTTGTAGAAATAGAATGTGTACAGGTTCTTCACAGCAAATATGGCTTTGACAGCATGCATTAACTGAGGCTGATCTGAGAACCAGCTGTTATGCAAAACTGTAAATTGTGAAGTGTGTTCTGTTTGCTATACAACTGTTTCAAATATATTGTTTTGGATTAGTTGGAATGCCCATGCATGCTGTTTTAACTAATTTTGAAATGTTTTGTTCATGACTAACCAATATATTTTGGAAAACCTCAACACCACAGCACATTCAGGAAGGTAGACCCCAATGGATCAGCTTGTCCTGCCTCATCTGTCCATGGCACTGGGCCCCAGCATATCTGGGACCAAACCTGGAACATCCTCCTCCACTGGTCCTGCACTACCTTCAGGTGGAATCGCATCAGGGTACAGGGCCCATCCCTCCCCGGGCATGAGTGGGGAGAGGAGTCGGTCATTTACCACATGTTCTGAGGTCTAAAAAACACAATTCTTCAGCACATAGAATGTCACCAAGTAAGCACAAGCAGGCAAATCTTCACAAAACAGTTTTAATCCAGCAATAAAGGCTCTCCATATGGCCCCAGGAAGCCTTAGTTCTGAGGTCTAGTACACAGTGCCATTTGCACACAGTTGGCATGATGGCTGAGCCTGACTGAGGGTGGCCTGGTGTATGTAAAGGGCAGCCTGCCCCTGCTGTCTAGCCCCCAGCATAGGCACCTTCTGGGCCGTGAAGCTGCAGTGGTGACTGCCCATGGGTGGAGATCTTAATCCCACTGTATCCATTTGGGGACTTATGGGCCTCTGATTCCCACCCACCCTCTCTGTCCAAGGTGTTTACCCCCTCATGTGTCATATACCGCCCCTGTCTGCTATTTTGTTTGTCTTGGTCTGTCTACGAATACAACTTATCCTATCCATCCTACCTCCCCAAATATACCTACAGCCCTTCGCCAACATCCCAATCTCACCTTAAAAAAAAAAAGGGCATCTGTCTTGCAAAAAATCATTGCCTCATACATAGCTCTACATTTTGTCCCCATGTCCTTTGACAGAAATCAAATCAATATACCCTCAAGTTACTCTACAAATGTATGTTGCCAACACCCCTCCCTGTAGGGTGTGAGGCTGTAATTTCCAAATTTCCCACATCAGTCATGGCTGTTGCTGCAAAAGAAATGTATAGCTATGGTCCTTTCCTACACCCATCCTGCATATCCCTAGCTGCTTTTCCTAATGTTTTACCACCTGCTTTCCCCCACTTCACCACTTTCCTATCACCCTTTTTTATTTTCTTTATTTAAAATTAGCATGGGTTTAAGTGGGAATAAGCACCACTAAGCAAAGCTATGGGGACTTAAGCTTCTCTTAGCATCAACTGCTTAAAAGTGTTTTAATCACTCTGTCTTAATCAGCCCCTGTTCTGCCTAGCAACAAAATAACCAACTCTGGCAGGTCTTGAAACCAGGACATTGCACACTACAGTCACAGAAATGTATCCCTATGCCATATGAGTTGCAAGCTTTACTCATGCGTTTGTAAATATATCATGATTTATGGTAATTTAACATTAGTGATAAAAAGGCATCACTACCAAGTCTTGAACTCAGGAAACTGTGCACTACAATCAAAGCACTGTACCACTACACTCTCTCAATGGCAGGAATTTGCAATGCTTTTACAAACATATCATGCATTACAGTCATTTAATATAAGGGAAAACATACACATATGTGGCAAGTATTAAACCCAGAAGAACCCTGTGCACTCCAGTCACAACAACTACTACTACTCCACATGAGCTGTGATAACTAGTAATGCTTTAGTAAATACATCATGCAGGATGGTCATGCAACATTAGGAAAAAAACTATGGAATTAGTAATGTTTTATATAGATATATATATATATATATATATATATATATATATATATATACACACACACACAAACGCGCACACACATACACACACATATATATGTGTGTGTGTGTGTGTGTGTGTGTGTGTGTGTGTGTGTGTGTGTGTGTGTGTATATATATATATATATATATATATATATATATATATATATATATACTCAACCTCTTAGTGCAAGACATCTGCACAAAGCCTGACAAAGTGGGGGGACAAAGGCCAAAAAATAGGGACATATTTTAAATATGGATTTTATAAGCTTAGAAAGTTTCTAGAGTATCCATGGTTTATTTTAACATATTTTCTGATAGATTTCTGGTGTGAAACACAAATGATTGTCATCATTTAGTGACTTCAATGATCACATCATCCCAGTGGTTTGTCAGAAATGCACAACAATTATGGGGAACAGATCAAAAATATCAGCCACACATCTGGACAGTGTATGAAAATCTGGACAGTAGAGAGGTATGAATGCAGTCATGTAACAGAAGGGAAAAAACACTGAGAGTTGCTAACCATTTCACTCAACACCTTCTGAACTACAGTCAGACCAACACAACACTACACCAAATCAGCTCTGTGGAATTATTCATGCATTTGCAAATATATCATGCAGTACAGGGATGCAACTGTGGTGAAAAACAGACATTGGTGAGAAATTGTCTACCCACAACCATTTGCACCACAGTCACAGCAACATACTAATAAGCCAACTGAACTCTAGAGTATAATGACTGTTTGAACAAGCATATCTTGATTGCCACTCACACACTACTCCTACATATACTGCCCCAAGTCATATTGTACTTGAAATCCTGAGGTGATACGGGACATGTCTCAGTCTGCCCCTACAAATATATACAGCTGACAGACCACCAGTAACTGTAGCAGCATGCACAGTCAGATAAAATATAATCTGATACTCACATCTGTACACACTACACTGCTACACAATCTTGACAGTCTGTTAACAATGGCCAGACATACATAACTCTCAACTGTACAGATTTCCACAGAATGTCCAGGGTGTGGGACCATATTTATGGCCGCTGCCTCATAACATTTCTAGGATTCTGCTAAATATCTAGGTTGCTATCAGGAGTGATGTCACTAAATAATGATATACCACACCTCTAAACCTGTTAGTGCAAGACATCTGGACAAAGCTTAACATACTTGGGGGACAGAGTGCCAAAAATAGGGACATATCTTAAATAATGGTGTTATAAACTGAAAAACTTGCTGGTGTTACAGGGTTTGTTGTAACATAACTTTTCTAAAGGATATGAAGTCTGAAACATAAATGGATGTCATCATTTAGTGACTTCATTCCTCAGATTATCCTAATGATTACTTTTCTGAAGGATATGAAGTCTGAAACATAAATGGATGCCATCATTTAGTGACTTCAATCCTCACATTATCCTAATGATTTGCCAAAAACAAAAATTGTCTGAGGAACAGACCAAACATAAGAGGTAAACCTCTGGACATTCTGAGGAAATATGTACCGTTGAGAGGTATATCATATACATATCACTGTCAGACTTCAAATCACACAGAAAATGCATATCCTGACAAACTATGTTAATCTAGCAATGTTCTAACTGTATAACAGCAATACTTAAAATATGTCCCTAATTCTGGAAATTTCTACCCCATTATGTTGGGCTTTCTCCAAATTTCTTGTTCTAAGCGGTATTTCCACCTACCTTCTGTGATGCTGTTGCTCCCACTCCTCCATAATGTCCTCATCACAGGCAAGGAAAAGGGGCAAAGCCCACATGAAGGATTTAATTATAGCACTGTGTTGCCATGCCATTGGCTAATAGAAAGACAAAACAGCTGTTTTGGATGCAATTAGCAAGTGGGAGACCCCAACGGGTGGACAAGCCTTCACCTTCTCATGAGCATTACCTTCAAAATGCAAGCTACTGCATATGCAAAACAGGTCTGAGCCTTTATATGCAAAGACTGCAAATACAGAAAGATGAATAGAAAAAGACATACTTCTCAATTACTCTGAGAAAACACTACAGCACCACAACAGGTATGTCAAACAATTAAGCATGTAATGGAATGCAGAAGGGAGGATGCAATAATGGGAAATAGGAAGTTAAACAATAGGTCTCAACAAGACCTGCTGGACTGACATGTTGCTGTCCAGCACCTATGGCCATCCCTTCTGGCTCTGTCTGTAGTGACATAGATCACAGCTCTGGCCCCTGAGTCACTCCAGCAAAGGTCAGCTTATATATGACTGCTACTGGAGTGTCTGTTGTACAATACTGACTGTGACACTACCAGGCCAGCTACCTGGGATGTTGTAAATATTCATATGTCACTTGTGAATACTACTGTAATACAGATGCTTGTCTTACAAATGTAACAGACCTATATAGGGTATGTGCATAGTAAACAACTGGTGCAGAAGTGTGTGCTGAACTGTATGTTATATACTGAGCTCATACCTTTCAACTATCCAGAGTTTTTCACACTGACCATGTTTGCCTCATATTTGTAATAATTTTCTCATAGAGTTGTGTTATGTCTGGAAAATCACTGGCAAATCAGTTAAGACTGATGTCATAACATAATAGCATACATTTGAATGTCAGACGTCATATTCTTCAGAGTATTCCTGTGAATGCAAAACCTACTGTTCTATCAACTGTCTTAAGTGTGTTACAGCAATATTTATAAAGTATCACTATTTTGGGGCCATTGCCCCTCATTTATGTGTGTCTTTTTCTAGATGTCTTGCTCTAACAGATTGAGAAGTATGTCTGAGCTGCAAGAGTGTAAACACAGTGTTCCATACTAACAAATAACTGAAATGTATATCAAGTATTACCTGTGCACATGTATGCATTAATAGCTGTAGCTGGAAGCCTCAGACATACAGATATGAGTTGCAAAATGTCAGGTAAATAAACTTTATTTGTTTTACAAATGGGTAATCTTAGTTTCAGTGCATCAAGTAGACATAACGCCTTGAAACAGACATGATTACTAGATTGATTATAATTACCAGGTTGAAACTGGAAAAGTGTTCAACTGTGTTATGGCTTTGTGTCCAAGACTACAACAAACATCTATATGAGCACCTACATAGCTGTATGGACTCAGCAATACCTGACTTGTAAAACACACATCCCCTTAAGTAGAGTAAACCTCTGTGCTGGACAGCAGCAATACACAAACCCCATAATAGGTGGAAATATTGGCTGTACAGGGCCAAGAAGGATCGGGTGTCAAATTGAAGCAATCTCACTTTTGCCTGAACAAGCAAATAAGGTCACAGGTGAATTACTCTAAGGCTAACTATTAGTACAAATTGGACACATCCTCCAAGGCCAATTACAAGGCCTTCTTCACATATGTCTGCAATCTCAGAGGCAACAACCAAATCCACTCTGTACTGGTGGTCAATAACCCCACATACACACACACACACACACACACACACACACACACACACACACACACACACACACACACACACACACACACACCATAGCTATAGCCAACATGCTGCCGTCAGGTTAAGTGAAAATATCACCCCCATCCTCCCATCAGTATAGGAGGATAGGAGGACATGCACAGCACCTGCCCCCCCCCCCTCACCATCAGGGAGCAGGTCCGTAATGCCTTCTCAAAGCCAACAAACTGAAGTCTCTATGGGACCTGATAACATCCCTGGCTGCATTCTACATGAACTCAGGCATGAGTTATGCTTGATTATAGCAAACTCAGATGCTCATAAGCCTAGTACTTATTATACAGCAGGGATTTCTTATTGTAACATTTGTTAATGTCTGTTATGTACTTCACATATAAAGATTCTAGTTGTCTACTGATGTACTATAATCTTCATCTGTAAATATGTTTGTAATTAATTGCTATGTTAATCAAATTGTTAATCGCTATGTAATCCAATGTAACTACTGTCTGTTTATTTTAACTGTGGAGCTTTTCTCCCTGGGCCTCCACTGAAAATGGACCTACGTCTAGTCGGACACTCCCGGTCAGCAAATGTAAATAAATAAATAAATAAATAAAATGAGCTCTCAGCTCCATTACACACTATAGTCAGCCAAACCCAGAGCACCACTGTCATCTCATCTGCATAGAGGACAGCCACGGTCATCCCTCTACACAAAGGTGGAGCATCCACTGACCCAGCTAATCATATGCACATCAGCCTAGCTACCCTGATCTGCAACACAGATGAAAGCATTATGAAGGACCTTATAAACAGGGACATCAGCAACCAGAAAATGCTGGAGTCCACACAATTTGGTATTGTCAAAGGGGGATCTGGCCTGTTAAACTGGGTTGACTTATTTGAAGCAGTCAACAAACACATGGATGAGGGGAAGTTGGTGCACACTGCCTACCTTCACCTAGCCAAAGCCTCTGACAATAATCCCCAGTTGGTCATAATACATAAGCCTACACAGCTAGGCATTGACCTGTATGTTACCAAATGGGTAGCTAACTGGCTCAATGACAGTACCCACTCAAAGTAGTGGAAGCCACCTCTAATAGTAGACCCTTAAACAGAGGTGCACCCCAAGGATCTGTCTGGGGGACTCTACTGTTTGGGATATACTGTTTTGAGGTGCAAGACAAAACCAGTGGCCTGTGGCTGACCAGTTTTACAGATGACTGCAAGCTGGCCACTGTCTTCCATCCCCCTAGTGATGTGGGCATCCTCCAAGAGGCCTTTACCTAATTCAATGACTAGTGCCACAAGCATTGCCTCAAACTGAATGCTAGTGAATGCATCATTATCCCTGTTGTGGTAGATGTCATCCACAGTAGTTATGACAGTGATAATAATGTACTCAGCATGAAATCAGGTGTGAAGCAACTTGTGCACCAAGGTTGATAGCAACCTGACAGTATTTAAATGAGTTGGCACCACTGTATGGAAGGATGTCTACAATGCTGACATAACAGATAAGGGTACGTCATCCAGTAACCAGGAGGCCAGAGCATCCCTGTACTCCTCCCTTATCAGACCCATTACTGAGTACAATGGCCCATTTGGCATGTACCTTGCCAACCACATGCAGCAGTTGCAGAGACCACAGAGGTTCCTGACCAGGAAAATCCAGGGTCTGCAACACCTATCCTATACAGATAGGCTGAAAGCCCTGTCGTTCTACTCAGTCTCATACAGACTGATTATAGATGACGTGTGTCTGGCATACAAGGTTATTCCCAATCTAGCCTTGATGGAGTTTCTGCATATCCATAAGACAAACCCCACTCACGCAACCCACATGCAAGGCCCTCACCTGGTCTGTTACATAAATAGCACTTGTTGGCAGGATACATGTGTGTCTCACAAAATAGACTGTCTTTAAAATAGACTCCCTCCCCATGTCTAGCAGAGTACCTCCCTAGCCTTCTTTAAGTAGAAGCTGGATGACTGCATGGGAAACACAAAAGACACCCTTGGGATCCCAAGCAGGTCCTCTGTTGGACAGGGGTAACAGGTGCTGACTTTGAGGGGACATGGGCAAAGTTCCAGGCTAGGCTTATGAGGACATCCAGGAAAATAGCCTAGTATCATCCTATGAACCTATGCACCTAGTACTTTACACATTTCCTGTATTTATTGCAGCCTGTCCAGCAATGTTGTCATACATGTACCCCTGTAAGTCTGAACTGTGTAGCTACTGCATTGATAGAGTATTTGCTTGTTCCTTTATGAGTTATTATCACATACCATTACACCTTGTCATTGTGTCTGGTCTGTATAGTACTAAGTCAGCACTAAGGCAGCTCTGAGAGTACTTGCATATGCATGTGCTGACACTGTATTGCTCACTCCAATAGCCCTGGTTTTGGTCACACTTACCATTTTGCTAATAGGCTCATCACACAGTAGGATTTGCCATCCTTTGTTGAGGGCCTTACAGTAGCGGTTAAAGAGATGAATTGTGGCAGTCTGAACTACCTTAATGTCTGAGCTGCAGCGCCCATAGGTAGCAATGCTGTGCCAGACTTAGTGTGCATGTTTGTGTGTGCGTGTGATTCCAAAATCAAATAGCAAAGTGTAAGTGTCATCTACTTGGCCAGGGACCAAAGTACTGGTTGGACAGAGAGGCTGACAGATGTTTTGGACTGACTGCTCTGCTGAAATATTAACCTCATAGGTGTGCCAGTGTGCAGTGTTACTGGGGAAGTGGAGACAGAGGGAGAAATGATCCTCACACTGACTATGACCTCTGTGTTCTCTGAAGGGCATTGTACTTTAATGTGCATGTACTTGTCATCCTGTCATTGTGTATATCCATCACTGCTGGTAGTGGTGAGTATTTGGGTCTACTTTAGGATCTCGAAAGTTTAATAGCTCGAATGCATATGCATCGAACTATTAAACAATTGAATTCCAAAAAAAAAAAAATACACACAAAAAAATGTAAACTAGTGTAGGCAGGGGGGCAAGCCTCCCTGCATCCCCCACACCCCCGCTACTTAAATATACCAACTCTGAGATTGCACTACATTGAAGTAAATGGAAATCTCCACCTACGGAGATTTCCATTTACATTTTCGATGTTTTGCGCTTTCGGTGTACTCATGTCAAGAATATCGGACTCAATATTCTCAGACTTTAAGCAAATAAAGTAGACCCAAGTATTTAGGCTCCCTGATGATTTGGCAGTGCAGGGTGACACACTGACAGTACATACTGGTGGATATAGATGGCATATCACATCATGTACTGTCATTGAGCCCCTCTCGGTCTGACATTGTCATACAGGATTATTTCACAGATTGTCCAGGTCTCCATGACCATTCCTGACATACTCTGCCTAGGTAAGTTTGTACTCCACACCTGTATCTGATTACTTCACACCTTTGGCTACCATACCTGGTGACCCCTGCAGCAGGACAGCAAGTTATAAGTAGTAGTAGTGGGTGGATGCTAACACTGTGTCAGCAGCAGTGCATACATACTGAGCATACAGTGTAAGGGAATAGAAGCAGTACCAGATACCCAGGTATAATCACTGTGCCCCCAGGGGTCGGTCATGCCACAGACACATTCCCCAAAGTATGTGGACAAACATCAAGTATTGTTCAACTGGTGTGTGGAAATACACACTTTTCTGACAGGGGGTTCTACATAATTCAGGCACATGTATGTATTCCACAAACATCTGGGTGCTGAGGATGTCAGACACCTATGAGGTGATCACCCTAAACCACATATGCAGTGATCTTGGTTATTGTGTAGCTAAGATGTTCCTGGAATGTCAGCATGCACCTATAGGAGCACTCACCTATTTGTGGGATGTAGGCTTCAGTACATGGTACTGTGATGCTGACCATAGGGGACACCCAGCAGTTGATGGCATATATGTGTGGGACACATCACAACACAGTCTGTCACAGCAGACAGGCCACTTATGGTATTCCACGTACCATACCAGGTTACAAGGCTGTGGGCCATAAGCAACTATATCCCTAAGCCACATGCTAACCGATGTGTATGCAAGGCAGCCGCCAATGTCCCTATCCAACAGGGCACAGGTGGTGTCCCAAGGGTGTACATGCTGCTAACCATCCTGTTGACCATGTTACACCTGCATAGGTGTAGATAGCTTCTCTGCCTGATGTGGACAGGGTGCCCATTCCCCCACAGGGTGATTGTGTGTGACACACACCCAAGCTGTTACAAGTCTGGTCCAGGTCACTCATCAGGTGGAGGGTGTGTGTGTGTGTGTGTGTGTGTGTGTGTGTGTGTGTGTGTGTGTGTGTGTGTGTGTGTGTGTGTGTGTGTGTGTGTGTGTGTGTGTTAACAGGGTGGAGTATAACCTGCACTCATGCAGCAGTACCAGCAATGTGGAGTGTGTGATTGCCTTGCATGCCAGAGTGAGGTAACTCTTGAGGGGTATGGATGACACCGCATAGATGCTTGGCCTCATAGCCCATAGGTGTACGGTAGATGTCTAATGGCCTGGTATGCCCTGGTATGGAACTTCTGTGATGTCCCTAGCTGCTGCTTGTGCTGTCTGATGTGAATGATGAATGGAGGATTATGCACATTAATGGTTCTCATTGGGGGGAACATGAAACATCAGGACCAGGATTGCAATGCATGCAGTAATGCCAGTATGGTGAAACTACCTACACACATATTGTGCTGATAGATAGCAGGGTTATGATGCAGTTGTTAGCAGTGGATAGTGCTAGCAAACATGGATGTGTAGAATCTATAAATAATGTGACCCAATGTATGAGGTCCTGTGATGTGTTTCCCTGTTCATGTCTTTCAGGAGGAATGTCAAGTCAGCGGCAACCATCCTACTCAGATACAGAGACTGTAGCAATAATTGACATGTTACGACTGCATCACACAGTCCTCTTCAGTCAGAGCAGACAGCAGCTGCAAGAGTGGATTGCCCTGGTGACCAAAGTAGTCACCAATGTAAGCAATGTGGGTCAGCATGGGCGAACCTACAAACAGGTCAGGCACAGGGCAACTGACCTTATACACCATGCCTGGCAAAGGGCTGCTGCTGTGGCCAGGGTCTGTACAACCACAGGTGGGGATCCTGTTAAGCAGGCCCCACTGAAACCAACAGAGGAGTCCCTTGCCAACCTTGGGACAGCCAACGCACCCCAGGAAGCCATACACACCCATGTCATGGAGGTGGGTGGCACCCAGACAACAGGCAAGGAGCATCCAGGTAAGGCCTCAGTGGACATCAATTCAATACTGTATCACTCATACTGGCATCCATAGAGTATCTAGATACATATGTCAGGTCAAACTGCATTGGTGGGTGGGGTTTTGTAATGCACGCAAGTGCACATCTATAGTGAATGACAAGCAAATTGTGCAGTATCAAAGCTTGTGCTGTACATGTGCAGAAATGCATCACTTATCCTGTACCAAACTGAGTCTGCTGACAATACATCTCCCCCACAACTACACAGGTCCCTCTGGTCTGGATGTGGAACAGCAGCCTGAAGTCGGTGAGTATGGAAATGTCTTGTTGTGGCTCACTAATACCCTAGGCATGTTAAGGGCATGCATTTTTCCATGTACACACTGTTACTCTTAGAATATTGCAATATGTGCATGCTCACTTGTGGTGGAGCTAACTGCAGTGCATCACGGTGGTCCTCACAGGAGCCTATTTGCATGACCTACAACATTTATGTAGGGGTTGCTACTGTGCTATACAGATGTACATCAATAATGTGTACATGGGTGCCGAATGTGTTAGGTGAAGGGCCATCACCTACTACCACTCCTCACATATCTCAGAAGTGTATATTAGTAGCAACATTAAGTGGACATAGCTGCACTGCATGTTGTTGAGGATCTGTCCAGAGTGTGTATGTTATGGTTTGATTGTATGTCTTGTATGTCATCATTCAGATATTGTGTGCTCTGTATAATGCCTTTGTGCCACCTCACCTGTATGTGTCTGTGTGTGTGCATGTGCATGTGTGTGTGTGTGTGTGTGTGTGTGTGTGTGTGTGTGTGTGTGTGTATCAGCAAACGTATAGTGCAGGTATTAATTAACATCAGGTTAACATGGGGGTTGGTGTCCCTCCCACTCACAACCTGATGTCAGTGTCTCTGTGGACTCTGATGATGATGATGGTGGTCATAGTGAGAGACAGGTGGGGTTATCAGGGGCTGAATCTGTGCCATTGGTTGGTATCCCACTTTTACCCTCAATGTCCCCGCACACAGTCAGTATGCCCACACATACCCAGTCCCTAGCAGCCACAGATAATGGGCAGTTGGAGGGTGGTGGCATGGAAGAGGTTAGTGTGGTTACTATGGCAAGTGTGACTGTAGACACTAGACATAGCCAGAGTGCAGGCGAGGTCCCACACAGGCGGATGGACAGGGGTGCTTGAAGGAGGACTGCTGCCTGTCAAGCCCCTGTCACAAGTGTCACAGCAGGTGTCACCAGATGCATGTTTCGGTCCATCATGGTGGCACAGGCATGTTCTGAACGCAACACCAGACAGATGCTCAAGGTCACGAATGCAACACTTCCTGCCATGTGTGACAATCTCCATGGCCTCTGTGATGACATATGTTATTATGCTGATGTCGTGGATAGACAGTGGGCTGAGACATTGTCAATCCTGTACCGTGCAATGTCTGTGCTGGAGCATGTGGTGGAAATAGGGTGTCAGCTATATGGACGTAGGTCAGCAACAAGATCAGCTGACAGTCTACGGGGCCGTGCACATTCACACTCTTGTAGTAGCAGTACCACCAGCACTATTGAAGGGAGGGTGCTGTTCACACCACAACAAAGCAGGCCATGAGCACGTGGTCCTGGTCGGTCCCATCAGGAACACTGATCCAGCAGACAGCCATCACCATTGGGAAGTTGTACTGCATCTGGCCTTGGGCCTGGTGGTGCCAGTGAGACACCTGGCAGAACTAATTTCCATGTCTGTGGCAGGAAACTATGAACTGTACATCCTGCCATGTACAATCCATGGCTGTCCAACATGCCCCTGTGTAGAGCAACCACATGGCTTGACTGTGTGCATACAAACACTCACACATCTCTATCACAGGCAGATCACCACCAGATACACACAGTGCCTCTGCACGGCCAAGTTAGACAACACCCCTCCAAACACGCAAACACATGATGACAACCATATGGCCCAGCCTAAGCCTCTGGCAAACCCACACCACACCCTGTGCATATGATGATACATGTGCCACATCCCTGTTATCCATACCATCGATGCAGGGACATGTTAATATGGGGCTGATGCACAGGGTGAATATAGTACAGTGTAGTAATGCAATACTGTGTAAGGTGCTGTCTGCTGGTAACTGTTATGGGTACACATCAAAGTGTATGCACCTTTTTAGCCATGATGCATTATTGTTGTTAGTACTGCTGACTGAATGTAGCCTCACATGCTGTATTTTGTGTTTGTGTTCCAGGTTTCTGTGTGCCTGCAGGCTGTGGACCTGCTGACATTATCAATGAAGAGTATTTCAGAGTGGAAACACAGTGCCCCTTTAAAAGCCAAGGTGCATCTGTATATGTACATGTTTACCAGGTGTGTATGCATGTAACAGTGTGTGAGGGACACTGGTGGCAGTCAGTGTGACCTTCCATACTTACCCATTGACACAGCCAGCTAGTCTTCATACATGTTGCCTCAGTGTTCTGTAGTACAACAGGCTCATACATACAGAGGAGGTTGCTTGAGTACTGGAACTAGGTTTCTCACAAGCCTAGCCATTACTTTAACCCTAACAGATTCACTTATCTCATGGGCAACAAGGCCTTCACACGTCTACATATTGCACACACATAGACAACACACAATGTGTGTGTGACATTATCAATTGTCTAGTGTGGGACACAACTTGTAGTAATGTGGCAGTTGACAGCACATAGCATGCCCACAGCAAGTGCAACACACAAGATGTCCTGTGGTTTGCTAGTATGACACCTTCTTTGTGTGATATTACCTTAGCTTACAGTATTTCTCATGACATTAAGGTGCTTCTGATGTGCAATCACTGCTCTTTGCAACCAGTACAAAACTGTATGACATGTTTATTGTCCTACAGTCTTGGGACCTCTTTTAACTGTTTCAGTTGTTGTCACAGGTTACACCTTGCTAAACATGGACTGAAACCTGCAGGGTGGTACAGACAGACCTCTCAACTGTAAGTTTCCAGAGACTGTCCTGATTCTTGCCTCATATTCTTGGTCCATTTTCTCATACACTTGTGTTTTTTCTGACAAATAGTTGCCAAACCTGTGTGGGTTGATGTCAAGACATAATGGCAGACATTATGAGTTGCAGACATCATACCTTTCAGACCATCTATGCTAATGCAAATCCTGTTAGTCTATCACCTTTATATGTTTGTAGGAGCAATATTTGACAGGTGTCCCTGTTGTATGGCCTTAGTCACCTCATTATTTAAGGCTTTATAAACATTTCTTGCTCTATGAGCATGGGGGTATGGGTACAGATGGTGGCCAGACCTCTGACCTCTGCATATGTGTTCAGATTGTCTTGATGTCTGACACATACTTTCTTTACATTTGTCATAAACTTGTGGTTTATCTGGCCAGCATCTGGTAAAACCATGACAGACTGACATTGTAGATTAATGACGGATATTGTCATGCAACAACACATACCCTTTGAAAGGTGCATTCAATTGAATGACCTGTCCTGCTATCTATTTTCCATGTGTGTCACAGCAATATGATGGGTGTGCTCAATGTTTGCTGTTTGCCCCAGCTTCTCATATAGCTTTAACCAGATATCTTTCTGTGAGTGGTTGAGAGGTATGCTGGTACACACACACACACACACACACACACACACACACACACACACACACACACACACACACACACACACACACAGACTCATGACCTGCCCCTGCTGATAGCTGAACTTACCTGCCCAGTTTTACAAACGATACTGCTAGATACATAACAAAAATACCACAGAGGTAATGTAGTGTTGCAATGTCTGTCACTACTGTTCAAGTTGGTGACAATTGCAGGGGCTGTTAGGATTGCCAATGGTGGTTTCAGAGGCCCTCAATATGGTAGCTGCACCTGTAACACACACACACACACACACACACACACACACACACACACACACACACACACACACACACACACAAACACACACAGAGACACACGCACACACACACTGATGCATGGGGAAATGCATTGAAACACACATGCACACAGAGTTGACTCTTCTCATATTAGATAACCCACCTATCTATTTATGTACAATACACAGTGATATGACGGTTGCATGCACCACAGCGCCTTTGTGTTAGAAACTGTGTAACTGTGCTTGTAAGATGGATGACATCTGTAGGGGCTGCAACTAGGTTGGCAATGGGGAGTTAACAGGGTAGAAGAGGCACACACGATGGTATAACCACCACATACACACAGTAAAGAAAGCCATAAGGGATATTTATGCAGTAACACATGCACAATTGCCAATAGATTAGTAACCTTACATATCCACTTGTATGTACTATAGTGCTTCTTACACATCACATGCACCATAGAGATTATATGCTAGGGACATAACTGACTATCTCTTAAAACAAGTAATCTTGGGAATGTCTTCATGGATAGTGGGATAAAACACCCAACATAGTAACTGGTCTCATATATTGCTCTTACATACCTGGACAAATGACAGAGTAACAGACTTTGTATCAGCATGATGTTTCAGACAGGTACGATGTCTGATGCTGACATGTCTGTCACTATGGTAACTGTGACATATTTTGCAATGGTTACTCATAAATGCCCATTGTTATTGGACACAGACCACATATAGGTTGCAAACATTTTGATATTCCATATACATCTGTACAGATGACTGGTATGGCCTATATAGTTTAACATGGTGCATGTAAGATAGATGCCGTTAACTGCCTCCTTAAAGTAATGCCATGGGGAGGGGGTCAACAGGCTTTAAAATGGAATAACCAACACATACAGAGGATATGCTTCACACACACTACTATAGCTGCCTGTATTGGGATTAGAACCCCTACCAATCTAATTATTAGTACTACAACATTTCACAGTTATTGCATGTGCCACAGAGCTTACAGGGCTGAAGAGTGTATACATGTTCTTCTAAGGTGAATGGCATCAGTAGGCCTTGTAAGGTAGGGCAATGTGAAATGTACTGGGTGGAACATACCTAAAATGGTATAACACACACCACCACGGATATAGTTCACACACACACACACACACACACACACACACACACACACACACACACACACACACACACACACACACACACTTTACAGAATTAAGTTTAGAACCCCTAACTATCTAGTTATTTGTACTACAGTGTTACACAGTTATTGCATGCACTATGGTGCTTATAGGGCTGAGGGCTGTCCAAAGGTACTTCTAAGGTATATGACATCAGAAGCCCTTGTAAAGTAGGGCAATGGGAAATGTACTGGGTGGGAAAGGACTCAAAATACTTTGACCTAAAAACATACACACTTACAAGCACTTACATACACACTTATATGCGCACACAAATTAACCAGAGCTGAGATTAGAACCCCTACCTATCTTGTTATTTGCACTACAATGTTATGCAATTATTGCATGCACCATGGAGCTTACAGGGCTGAGGGTTATCCAAAGGTACTTCTCAGGTGAATGACATCAGTAGTCCTTGTAAAGTAGGGCAATGGGAAATGTACTGGGGTGGGAAAGGCCTCAAAATACTTTGGCCTACAAACATACATACTTACAAACAATTACACACACACACACACACACACACACACACACACACACACACACACACACACACACACACACACAAGCAAGTACTGAGATTAGAACCCCTAACTGTCTCCTTATTTGTACTACAGTGTTACACAGTTATTGCATGTGCCGCAGAGCTTACAGGGCTGATGGCTGTCCAAGGGTACTTCTAAGGTGAATAACATCAGCAGCCATTGTAAAGTAGGGCAATGGGAAGCATACTTATAGGTTCATAGGTGTGTACTAGGCTAATGGCCCTGGAGCTTTTACAAGCCTAGCCCATAGAAATGCCCTGGCATCATGTTGCCTGATGTTAGTTCCCAATGCTTCTATCAAGTAGAGCCACTGGAGTGATCCCCAGGGGGAACTTTTTATTTCCCATTCACTCATCAAGATTTCTCTTGATGAGGGCCAGTGAGGTGCTCTGCTTGACATGTTTGGGAAGTCTATTCCACAGATTCATAGGTTCATAGGTGTGTACTAGGCTAATGACACTGGAGCCTTTACAATCCTAGACCCATAGGATTACCCTGGCATTGTGCCACCTGACCCTAGTTCTCAGTGCCTCTGTTGAGTAGAGCCACAGAAGTGATCCCCAGGGTGAATTTTATTTTTTCCATCCACTCATCAAGATTTCTCTTGAAGAGGGCCATTGAGGTCCTCTGTTTGACATGTATGGGAAGTCTCTCCCATAGCATGGGCAGTTTCTAGGTTATGAACCTGTTCCTCCAGCACGTTCTGTTGATTGTGGTAAGGAGGATGAGGTCTCTGGAGCATGTGGTGTGGAGGGATTGGGATTTCTTTAGATGTAGCATTTCTAACAGAGCTGGGTCAGACATGGCTTTGTAAGTCAAGCAGAGATCGCCTCTAAGTAGGTGACATGAGACAGAGAATAGTTGGAGTTTTTGTGGCCTCGCCAGTTGTTGCAGGTGTCTAGTGAGGTATATGCCAAATGGGGCATTGTACTCGATGATTGGCCTAATGAGGGAAGAGTAGAGGGAGACAATGACCTCTTTCTTCCTGGATGCAAAACCCTTAGTAATGAGATGTGCCACATAGAAGGACTTTCTGACCACAGTGGCAATGTGGTAGTCAAAAGAGAGGTTGCTGTCAACCTGTGTTCCCAGATATCTTCTAATTATTTCTGTGTACAGTGGACTACCATTGATGTGGTAATTCATGGGAACCGGGTTTTTCCCAAAGGGGATGATGACACATTTTTTGGCATTGAGCTTAAGGCCATGGTTCTGACACCAGTCAATGGTCTCTGTGAGGCCTTTCTATAGGATGTCAACATCACTCGGGGAGTTAATAATAGCTCCCAACTAGTAATCATCTGTGAACTTTGTTAGTCAGAGTCCTTTCATGTTGGCCTGGACTTCAGAGAAGTAGATAGCAAACAGGAGGGGACCCAGGACCAAACCCTGTGGGACTCCACTCATAAATGGTCGGCAATCTGACTTGGAGTCAGCTACCTTCACACTATGGGTTCCATCTGTAAGCCAGTTTGCAACCCAGCTAGTGATATAGGGTTTGATGCCTAGCTTAGTGAGTTTTTCTATGATTCCTGAGTGAGAAATGGTATCAAAGGCCTTGGCCAGATCAAGGTAGGCTGTATGAACCACCTTGCCTTCATCCACAGCTCTGGTGACTGGCTCAAAGAAGTCGATCAAGTTGAGCAGGCATGATCTACCTTTCACAAAACCAAACTGTGTGGGATCCAGAGTTTGGAGATTCCCTATATCCTTGTTTATTAGGTCCATGATGATGTGTCCCATAGCTTTGCATATCAGACTCATCAGGCTAATGGGGTGATAGTTCCCTGGGGTCTGTAGTTGCTTGTCCTTTGTGGGGATGACTGCAGCAGTGTGCCATTTGGTAGGGACAAAGTCTGAGGTGAAGCTGTGATTGAACAGGGCACACAGATGAGGTGCCAGTTCACTTTGTAGTTCATGTAGAACACAACCAGGGCTATTGTCAGGTCCTATAGAAGCTGTATTTATGGCCTTGGACAGTGCTGTTTTAACCTGTGCAGCAGTAATATTGGGTGCCTGGCAATCTACTGGTATTGTGATTGATCCTTTGGGGAGGAGGGGTAAAGTTGGCGCTGAATCTGTTGGCAAGTATATTGGCAATATCTGTTGGCTCAGTATAGGAGGTAACACTGTGCAGTAGTTCAGAGAAAATCTGGGTATTTCCATGGAGATTCTTTACATAACTATAGAAGGCCTTGTGGTTATCTTTACTATCTTCTGCAATTCTGTTTTCATTGCTAGCTTTAAAGGATTTGATGAGGGATCTCCACTTTTTGTTGAGGTTGATAAGGGAGGTTTTTTTCCGGTCTTGGGACTTCACCTTAGTCCATATTAGTTTCCTCCCTTTGTTGTAGAGTTTGTTTATTGCAGGGTACCACCAGATTGGCCTCCTTTTTTTAGAGGAGAGCATCTTGGTTCTATTGGGCATGGCAAGATCCATGCATTTGTGTACGTGTCCGTACAGTGCGTTGGTGTATGATTTGGCAGTCATGCAACTATTCTCCATTTGCATGGGTGCCATAAAGTAAGCCACCTCTGTTTTTAGGAGTCCAAAGTTAGCTTCGGAGAAATTTTTCATGGTGGTTACCTTTGTGAGGGTGGGTGGGTGGAAGGGATGTGGCTTTCCAGGGTGATTAGTTTGTGGTTGGATATAACTAGGGAGAAGTTGACTAATGGTGTAAAGCAATGGTCACCCTTGTTAGTAATGACTAGGTCAAGGACATTGCTACCTCTAGTGGGGGTAAGAACGAGCTGGTCCAGGGCATTGGAATTAATGAATTCAAGGAAATTTTGGGCAAGTGTATTGATACATGAGTAGTTTTCCCAGTTAATGGAGGGGTAGTTGAAGTTGCCCAGTATGAGAGTGTTAGCTTGGACCCTAATATTCTCCAGGGTGCTTAGGAACATGGAGTGTGAGTCTTTGGACATGGTTGGGGACCTATAGCAGGCTAAGACCTGAATTGCTGCCTTACCCAATGTTAGCTGCACCTGAAGTATCTCTGATGTGTTATGTTGGCTAATCTATGAATCTATGAACCTATGAACCTGTGTGACTCCACTCATGACTGGTTGACAGTCTGACTTGGAGTCGACTACTTTCACACTGTGGGTTCTATCTGTGAGCCAATTTGCAACCTACCTAGTGATATAGGGGTTAATGCCTAGTTTGGTGAGTTTATCAATAATTCCTGAGTGGGAAATGGTATCAAAGGCCTTGGCTAGATCAAGGTAGGCTGTATAAACTTCTTTGCCCTCATCCACACCTTTGGTGATTGACCCAAAGAAATCAACCAAGTTGAGCAGGCATGATCTACCTTTCAGAAAACTTGGTGGGAAAGGCCTCAAAATGCTTTAACCTGCAAACATACACGCACACACACACACACACACACACACACACACACACACACACACACACACACACACACACACACACACACACACACACACACACACACACACACACACACACACACACACACACACACACTTACATCTGGCAGAACTGAGGTTAGAAAGCCTACCTATCTGTACTACAGTGTTACACAGTTATTGCATGCACCACAGAGCTTAGATGGTTGACAAGTGTCCAAAGGTACTTCTAAGGTGAATGTCATCAGACAATCTTCTACAGTCAGGCCTTTGTATCTGTATTAAGGGGTTAAGGCTTCATAATATTTTACCCTACAAGCCCACACGCACACAAAGGCAGGTGATGTGATATTACAACCCCCACCTCAGTACTATTACACAATGGGCCTCAGCTTCATGCTGGTATGTACAACTGGTTACAACTGGTATACAACTGTCCGCAGCAGGACATCGATCTATTTCTTTCAGGGTATACCTGTCTATGACTCACTCTGTGTGTGTGTCTCCCTGTCTCTCTCTCTCTCTCTCTCTCTCTCTTTCTCTCAATCACTGTCTGTCTCTCTCATCCCCATGTCTACATGTGTGCATACTTGAAATATTATTCTATGTAGCCCATATATATATCTGTGTATCTCACGCAACAGCTGCAGATATATCACATATGGGCCACCTACAGCTAGCTGAGGGCACTCCTATCTGACAGGTGTGGGTAGAGACAGTTAAAGTATACATAGCTGTCTGTATGCAAAGACATCTATGCACAATACAGTTATATACTCCAATGTGGGTTTAGACATGATAATTTTCTAAGTGTATGAGCATGTCCAGTATGACCTTCTATAGTAAGAGTGGGACTCCATTCCAGGGATAGTTGTACTCAGTACAATAAATATGGAGATAGCCTGCCAAAATGGAGATAGTCTGTCAAGATGGCGGGACAATGGCCCAAACATAGGGATATACTGCAAATATTGCTCTTATTAATGTAGAAAGATGCTAGAGTAACATGGTTTGTTTTAGCAGACATCTTCTGACATATATTTCATCTGACACTGAAATGTATTGTGTCATTACTTACTGGCAGATATCCTCAGATCATCACATTGATTTACCTGAGAAATACAAGATGTATGATACACAGTCCAAAATTGTGAGCAGAACTATAGGCATTCTTGCCCAATCCAGCAGGTTGAGAGGTGTGGCTACAGCCGATTGGCTGATGAAGCTGTGTAAACAGTCCAGCACCTCAGTGATATACTGGCTGGGGATCTCCTTCTTGTATGGTATTCTTCTTAACTAATCAGCCATATCCTGGTGTAGGTACAGACTGTGTTCTACTGAGCAGAGATGTCCATTATATGTGCGGTATATTCTACATAGCACTGTGATTTCCAGCTATGTCAGTGGCAGAGCAGTACAGAGTAATGTGGTAAACCGCTGACAGACATTTGTTTATAGGTTGATAGGTTGATGTGAGGTTATAAGGTTATTGGGCCTGAAGCCCTTATAACCCTTGCAGATGAGAGTGTAGCCTATGTTAGGACATGTCAGCACGCAGAGCCCCTGTCTAGCAGGGACTCGGGTGGCATCACAGGACTGTATTTTTCTGTTTCCTATGCACTTATAAAGGGGGAGCACTTCGCAAGGGATTTGAGGCCCTCAGCCTGATGTGGAATGGAGTGTAGTTCACAGATGAGGGAGTCTGTGGGGCACATATCTGTCACACCAACAAGCCCTATTGATATCACAGACCAATAGGTAATAAGGTGATAAGGGTTGGGTGCTCAGGTACTGGGATGACTGCGCACCTACAGGTTGTTTAAGTGGGCCTTGCCTTCCAGATGTGCAACAGTCCCATCACAGCAGGGTCTGGATTTCTTTGTATGCCAGACAGAGGTCACCTCTGATGAGTCTGTCTGGAACTGAGTAGAGTGACAGTGCTGTTAGGGTTTGGGTTCCTGGAATCTCCCGGTGAGGAACCTCTGTGGTCTCTCCACCTGCTGCATGTGCTTTATGAGGTACACGCTGAAGGGGGCATTGTACAAAATAATTGGCCTTATAAGCTTAGAAAACATGGATCTTATGACCTATTTATCCATGGATGAGTCACCCTTAGTTTTGAGTTGTCCCATCTATGAAGCTTTCTGTACAATGGAAGTGACATGGTACACAGACTTCTGGTTGCTATTAACCTGGGTGGTAAAATGCCTCAGTACTGACTGTGTATGTCGGACATTGTTGATAACATGATAATATGTAGGGACATCAATCTCACGGATGGGGATGATGATGCATTTGCAGGCATTCAGCTTGAGGCCATGTTTCTGGCAGCAGTCATTTTTTTGGTGAGATCCTATTGTGACACATCCACATCTCTTTGGGTATTGATGAGTGTTTCCAGCTTGCAGTCATCTGGCAAGTTGGTCAGCCATAGGCCAGTGTTTTTGCCCTGCACCTCAGAGAAGTATATGCCATATACCAGAGGCCCCCAGGTCAATCCCTGTGGTATGGCACTCATTACGGGTGTACTGCTTGGGTTGGCTAACCCTATTATGATCATGTGGGTTCTATCAATTAATCAGTTTGCTACCCATCTGGTAACATATGGACTGCTGCCTAGTTGACAGGGTTCATGTACTATGGCCAAATGGGGAATAATGTGTAGGCTTTGGCCAAGTCAAGGTGGGTGGAGTGCACCATCTTTCTGTCATCCATGTCTTTATTGGCTGTCTCAGGGATGTCATCCAGAGTTCACTGACATACCTCCCCTTGAGAAAGGCAGACTGCATGGGGTCAAATATTTGGAGTATGCCAATGTCCCTGTTAATGAGGACCATGATGATCCATTGCATGACCTTGCAGATCAGCTAGATAGGCTGATGGGTTTTTAATTTCCCGGATCGGTGAACATTCCACCTTGGTGTACAGGGCTGACAGTGGCTGTCTGCCACTTGGTTGTGACAAGGGCAGTACTCAGGCTTTGGTTGTGTAGGGTGCATACTGATGCTGCCAGTTCATGCCTGGGTTCATGTAGGTTTCAGGCTGGGATGTACTCAGGCCCCATGGAGGTTGTCTTCTTGGCTTTGTGAGGGCAGTGATGCCCTGTTCCCTAGTGATAAGGGTTGGGTGGTCAGGAACTGGGATGTTCTGCTTTCCTGATGGGAGGCAGATGAGAGGCATTGCCACTGAATCTGTCAGCCAGTCAGCCAGTAGATTGGCTATATCTACAGCATTTGTGTACATGGTGTCCTTCACCACCAGTTCTGCACAGATCTGGAAACTTCCTTTGCAAATGCAGACATATGTGAGGAAGGCCTTATGATTGTCTGTCTTAGATGTGGGCAAGTTGGACTTAGAGATGCCTTTAGAGGATTTCAGTGGTGCTGTTGTTTGCTTGTTCAGGCTAGGGGTGATTACTTCCAGTTGTGTACCTGTTCCTTTTCAGTCCTGGACAGCAATGTCATCCTTTTGTTATATAGTTCCTTTATTGCAGATATTTGCAGACTGGTTTACTCTCCCTTGTGGATGATGATGTTGTCCTGTCAGGTATTCCTGATTCCATGCATCAGTATATATATATAATGGTATAGTTATTTTGTGTACATTTGGACATTGGTGCCTGTGCCTCCAGTGAGGTAGGGGGCTGTTCAGCAGTATATACCATCTCTCTGGTGGTTGTGCTCAGCCTGGGGACATTTTCATTTAACCATGACTGGGGGGGGGATCAGGACAGTTGTTGATATTGAACATAACCATTTTTATGCCGGATCTTGCCAGGGAGGTTGATACCATAGGGGTACTGCAGCGGTTAATCATGTTGGTAACTGCCAAGTCCAACATATGTATCACATCTTGTGTGGGTACCAAGTAGCTACCTAAAGATTTAGCGCTGATAAGATGGGGGAATCTCTGTGCATTTCTGTTCTGGTATGGTTGGTTTTCAAATCAGTGGTTGGGTAATATAAGTCAACCAGGATCAGGTAAAGGGTTGAATCTTGATAGATTTGTAGAGGGCTAGATATGTGGGGTGGGTATCCTAAGTCAGATATGCTTTCCTGTAGCTACCTATAATTTGCATATGGGTCTTGTCATCGGTTGACTGCACTTGAGTATCTTGTTTGTATCATACTGTTTGACCAGCATGGAGGTGGGTGTCTAATATATCTGTAAAATCCACCTCCTTTGGCTTTGTTGCCCACATTTTGGGGTCTGGCTGTGTGATAGGATGAGTGCTCAGGTAAGGATGAGTTGCAGCTGTGGGCCAGGTTTCTGTGAGTGCACACGTCACCATCTGCCAAGGTTACAAATGCTTGCAATGAGTACATTTTCCTGTTTAGACTCTTAGCGTTTAGCAGCATGACCTTTACTTTGCATTTTGTTGAGTGTTATATGTTGATAGGACTGACCCCATGACTTTCCCTAAAAGGGCACTATGGGGTAGCCAAGGGCCTTTGCCAGAGGCCTATAGGCCCAGTGGACAGATGCCAACCATCACTAGCAAAGCAGTGTGGTCTGTCAGTCATATGTTCGCAGGCTGCCAGCCAGTGGATCCCCCTGGGTTGACACCAGTAAGTAAGCCAATTGTTACTGACAATCATTTTCTGTTTGTATTGAGCCATAATTTCAGGTGAAGGCAGAATGCTGTTTAAGGCTAGGCACATACTTGCATGGGACACATATTCAGCAAACTGAATCATGTCTGTCTTACTATAGTTCAGGGAGGTACATCTGACGTTGTTCACACCACCATAGACTTGGCCAGAGTGATAACAGTACCTGTTGTGGAGTGACTTGAATGCGTGTGTGATATGGCAGATTTTGGCACCTGACAGACAAATAAGCATGACTTTCTTCTTATCCAGCCTGGTGAGAAGCACATCTGTGTGTCTCACAATGGAGTCTCCTATGAGTAATGTGTTGGGTTTATGGTAAGGCCTTAGTGGTTGCAAGACTCTGGTGTGTGGACTATGCATGTTCTATGCTGTGTAGGTTTGTGGAGTTCCCATATGTTTTTGCCTCTGAAGTGTACTTTTTTGTGTTTTTGTTTTGTTGTGGACTTCCACTTACTTAGGTGTGTGTTGTGTAGTTGTGGGTGATGTCTACTGACTCCATACCCTGCAGGGGGTACCTATGTTACTGCACAATTTGTTCTGGTGTGCACATTTTCCATTTGTTTGGCCAGTGGTTCCCCTTCCCCTTATGAGTGTCTCTTTGTCCTTCTGTAGTCACAGGTTTTGCACACAGTGACTGGTGTTATGTATTTGTATTTCTGGTGTGAGTGGGGTAGATGCCATAGCATCAGACACAGGGTTATGGGCTTCACACCTCTGAGTGTATCTATTTAGCAGGTTGTCCATCATTGCACCACCACTACATCTGCTGTTGTCCTCAGGCGGTTTGTGTTGCTATGTTATTACGAGGCTGCATGCAACCTGTCACAGACTGACATCTGGACAAGCTCATATATGACAGTCAGACACAGGCCCACACATGGGGACAGGGTGTTAATGATGCTCTGCCAAACATAGACAGTTACAGTTTAGTATTTGCTTGCATTTTCTTATGGGTATGATGTCTGCTTCTCCACTGTCTGCCATTGATGTTTTGACATTAACTTTTCTTGTTTTGCAAATAGTTTGGCAGGCAAATTAAATGTTAGGACAAGCATAACAGATATATGTGGCATTACAGGGGTATAGATGGTGGCCAGTGACCTGTTGTCAGTGCTGACACAATCAGGTGGCAGCCATTTATAACCTGGCAGTACACTAATTTTCAGGTACCCGCTGTCCTACTAGACACCATACCTCTCAAACTCTTAGAGCCAGAAATCTGGAGAAAGCCATAAATAATTTGGTGCCAAAGGACCAAAAATAGTGACAGGTGTTAAATATTGCCCTCACAAATGTTGATAGCTGCTACAATAACAGATTTTGTATTAGCATGCATTTTTCTAAAGGATATGAAGTCTGAAACAAAAATCTGTTCATTATTTTCTGACTTTAGTCTTTCATGATTTGCCAATCACTTGCCCGTAAACCACAATTTCATGACAAACAGCAGACTTGTTATGCAAAACTCTGTACATTCTGCAAATATCTGTACAGTTGAGAGGTATGCTAGGCACAGTGTAGGTTACTCTGAGCTGTGTACTGCCCATATGAGGGCCCTCCTGTCCCTGACTTGTCCATCTTTCCAGCAGAAATGGATATTGACCTCTGGACAGTGTGTACAGGTGCTACTGTAGGTGTAGCTGACATGCAAAATAGTTGGCACAGAAAGTCTTAGAACATGGACCCTGTCAATCACAGTACTGTACCTAGACCACTAAGTAACTACAGCCAAGTATAAGTGATGCCCACTTCCTGACAGTATTAACCACACATATACATAGCTCATCAACCCCTGCATATCGTGGACATGCAGCAAGTTATCAAGTTGATTGGGATAGCCCTGAGAATGTGTGCTCTGCTGCTATTACCCTACAAACATACATGTTACTGCATTTCTATGGGGACATGAGTGTACTATGGGTGGCATACCTGTCAACTGTACACATTTGCACAGACTGTGCAGATGTTGGCTTTACTTTTTGACTACATTTAGCATAGTATTGTGCATGTCTTGGAGAATGCTGGCATATCACTACAGACCGAAGGTTAGGATGTAATGGCAGACATTTGGGTTTCAGACTTCCTACCCTTCAGAGACTTCATGCAACTGCAAGACCTGCTGTGATATCACATGTAAGCCTGTAAGAGGACTATTTCATCATTGTCCCTATTTGTGGGCCTTTGCCAGACATATCTTACTGGATTTCTACAGCTGACTTGCTGAGATGGGCTGAGGGGTGAGTATGGGGCCCCAACATTGACATTCATACATGTGACCTATAACCCTCCATTTTATTTGTCCCCCACATGCACTGCAGTGAGTTTTGTCAGCTAGGGAGAGTACTGCATACTCTGCAGAAGTCAGTATTGGGTGGACATTTCCTGTTGTCCCACACATCTGTCTGTTGTCTGTTGCTAACCTGGCCACCCCATTCCCTTGTATACATGCAGCAATACCTGAGATATGCTACCAAAACATAGTACTACATTCATCTATTGTTAAGAAGAGTGACTTACCTTGCGTCTGTAGCAGTTGTGAGGATGGTGCTTGAGGGCTGACTCTGTCAGATGTACGCTGTACATGGCCTATACATGGTAAGATACAGGTAGTGTGATGCGTGTGACATCCATTTTACTGTGTGTGCAAGTCAGAGAGAGGTGTTAGTCCCTCAATCTCTAGGGTGTCAGTGTATGGGCAATGCATTGCCTCTTTGCCAAAGCCAGGGCATACTGGGCATGCCTATGACTGCTTACAGGGGGAGGCTCAGGGGGTTCTTCCTCCAAGTTCCCCTGTGCCTGTGGAGGCCTTGGCAATGGTGGGGGACTGTGTGCCCCTTTTCTGTGATGTGATGTTCCTGTTGCAGCTGTTTCCACAGGATCAAATTTGGTAGCATGGCACATATTATGAACATGTGCACACATGTGGCTGGAGAGTACTGCAAGGCTCCATCAGATATGTCAAGGCAATGGAACTGTGACTTGAGCATTCCAAACACACCCTCTATAATGTTCCTAGTTTGTGCTTGTGCCTCATTATGGCATTCTTCAGTGGGTACTGTGCATTTCTGATGGGTGTCATCATCCACGGTTCCAGTGAGTAGCCAGCCTCCCCTACAAGATGGCCATACGAGATGTCCCCCCTGGCAAATGCCTGGTACAGCTGTGAGGCATGCCAGATGTGGGAGTCGTGATAGCTGCCAGGGTTGCCAGCACACACATTCATGATAATGCCCTGAGCATTCACACAACCTTGCAGTTGATGGAGTGATAGCTCTTGTGGTTGACATTCACTCTACCATCTTCACCAGGTGGTGGTCTGATGTGGATGTAAGTGCACTCTATGTCACCCAGTACCTCTGGGTAGTCTGCTACATGGTGGATGAGATGCATATTTCTAGTCTTCTACTCATGGGTGCTGGGGAAATGAATGTGCTCACCTGCATGTGGTCGCATGGCATCCAGGAAATGGTGGAGTACCCTGGATGCAGATGCCTGTGAGACCTCCATGATGTCCCCAGTAGGTCTTTGGAAACTACCTTTAGGTAGTATTCTTAAGGCTACAAATACCTTGATTGCAGCTGGGATGGGTTCCTCTCTGTTTGCTCTGGGTCTGAGGTGATGCCAGCAAAGCTCGGTGAGTTGCTGAAGTATGTCCATGTCCAACCTGTAGTGCTCTAGTATCTCCACCTCATGTAGCCCCTGAAAGGTTACCCTGGGTCTGAAGAGTCTTCTCCTCCTTGGTTTCAGCCGGTTGTCAGTATTATTCTTATCACCATCCTCAGTCTGTAGCACATAGAGATGTAGTTAAGCAGCAGCAGCCCCTATCATTTTCACAGTTAAAATTTCCATGTGTGTGTACACCAATGGTGCAGAGTTTGTGGGGAAAAACAGACTGAAAGGTGTTTGTATACTTTATACTGGTATGCTGCAGATGCTGCATGTGTCTGGCTGACTATGATGCATTCCACCTGCCAGCTATATTATTGAAGGGTTTGAATGGGCCACTGTGAGTGGCACAGTCTGTATTAGTGATTTGTAGTTCATTTCCTTTATTCGGTTATTGACTTGCGCAAAGCCGTGGATAATAAACATTGCTGAGCAGAAAAGGCTCTCCCCTAGACATGAACACACTTATCATTTTTTTAACCAGCTAAGCACAGCTAAGCAGCCTCAGATACTCACCCCATTTCTTAGCTGTGCTTAGTTGAGCGCAAATGGGAGCCGGGAGCTCCAATATGCTTACACCAAGCATGACACACACCCTTCTCATGTCAGCTGCTTTTTCTGCTTACACCACCACATCATAGCTGCTACATGGTTAGGTACCCACAGACAGAATCTCCCAATTTTCTATTCAATAAATTTAGCTCATTTACATACCTTTCTGCCTTAGTCCCTAGTTACACCACTATACTGGAGCCTATGTCCTTAGCAAGCACTGTTGCCTGTTACTGTTATGAGTCTGCATCCTGCCCATTTTAATGGCAAAACTCATGTTTTAATGGACTTTTTACATTGTTTTTATTATTTTCTGCATGATCACATTTGCTCTTCACTTAAACAGCCAAAATCGGCCCAAATAAGAATAAATATCATTTTTGCAATTTTAAAACACTTTTTCATGCCAATGGCCATAGGTTTTGCCTTTCGCATGTCTAATAAACATAATACATATTTTACTTTGTGCTGTCCAGCCCCCGTTTTGATTTTTGCAGAAATGTACATGGTTAGTAACCAAATACATTTCTGCTGCAGACATGAATCCAACACGGATGCCTGTCTGCTTGCTGGATTGCTATTTCACCTCATTTGCATGGTTTTCACAAGCAAATGAGGTGATTTATATTATTCTGTGGTATCCATGTCAGAATAGTGCTGGGAGGCTCGTGCATGCCCCCAAACTTGTTTACTAGATCGCACAGGCTTCGAACTCAGTGTCCGAGCCATGCCAGTATTCTTACATGGAGATTAGTTCTGTGTGAGCTTCATTGAGTCCTGGCCTATATGTTTTCCAGTCTGTAGCCAAGAAAACAAGTTTGCATTACAGCCAAACTGAAACACTTTTTTTAACTACCCCAAATTCCTTTTGTCTGCAATTCTATACATATATATATATATATATATATATATATATATATATATATATATATATATATTCACAATGATGTCAGGACTACAGTGATGTACACTTTACTATTGCAAAGTTGAATACAGTAAACCCCAAGTACTTCAAATTGTTTTAATTCATTTTAAATGCTAGTGATGATATGAAGCATGAACCACAGCTTTGTGATAAAAACAAAATGACACAGTGTTACAGAAAATATGTAAACAGTCTCAGCCCTAAAAGTGTGATACTCAGCCTGTCTTTAGCAATGCATGTAGAATTATGGATAGCACTTTAAGGGGAATGCCTAACTCTTGGCACTAGTTGTAAGATATAAGCACTTTACTGCAATTTATCAGGACAAAAGGTTGGCTTTTAAAAAAAACACCTGTTATACACACACAAATAAACACACACAGACAGAAACACATAAACACACATGTGTGTACACAAACACATGCGCATGCATTGATGAGTGAAAGTGTGTACACTCACATACACTCAAACACACACACAGGCATCCACCGTGTTCAACAAAATAAAAAATAAGTATACTCTAAGCTTATATTGCACTTTTTTAACTGCATTTTGATTAATGCTGCTTCATTTTAAACCCGTTTACTGTATGCTGAGGTACTCACTAAGATCCTACCAAACACTAGAGATCTCCCAAGTGCACACAACATGCACATACTGGTACACAAACAGAATCCACCATTACACATAGCAACACACATATCGGTGTCTCAGCAATTAAGCCCCTAAGTCCAAACAGCTCAAAACCAAATGTTCTGGTCATAGATGACAAAATAGTGAGACACACAGATGTCCACCTCACCAGGCAAAACAAGGAGATGGTCATGGTCAGCTGCCTGTCAGGTGGCAAGATCTGTCATATCACACATGCACTCAAGTCACTAAGCAACAATTACTGTTTTGACTCTGTCATAGGGAGGTGATGATTAGTGATCAGCAGTATGGTTTCATGCCAGGAAAGAGCACTACAGATGTGATGTTTGCTCTGAGAGTGTTGATGGAGAAGTACAGAGAAGGCCAGAAGGAGTTGCATTGCGTCTTTGTGGACTTAGAGAAAGCATATGACAGGGTGTCTAGAGTTGTGGTATTGTATGAGGAAGTCAGGAGTGTCAGAGAAGTATGTAAGAGTGGTACAGGATATGTACGAGGGTAGTGTGACAGTGGTGAGGACTGTGGGGGAAGTGACAGACGCGTTTAAGGTGGAGGTGGGATTACATCAAGGATCAGCTCTGAGCCCTTTCTTATTTGCAATGGTGATGGACAGGTTAACAGACGAGATCAGACAAGAGTCCCCGTGGACTATTATGTTTGCAGATGACATTGTGATCTGAAGTGAAAGTAGGGAACAGGTGGAGGAGACCCTGGAGAGGTGGAGATATGCTCTAGACAGAAGAGGAATGAAAGTCAGCAGGACTAAGACAGAATATATGTGTGTGAATGAGAGAGAGGATAGAGGAATGGTGAGGATGCAGGGAGTAGAGGTGGTGAAGGTGGATGAGTTTAAATACTTGGGATCAACAGTTCAGAGTAATGGTGAGTGTGGAAGAGAGGTGAAGAAGAGAGTACAGGCAGGATGAAGTGGGTGGAGAAGAGTTTCAGGAGTGATTTGTGACAGACGAGTACCAGTAAGAGTGAAAGGGAAGGTCTACAAGAGGGTAGTGAGACCAGCTATGTTATATGAGTTGGAGACAGTGGCGCTGACAAAAAGGCAGGAATCAGAGCTGGACATGGCAGAGTTAAAGATGTTAATATTTGCACTGGGTTTGACGAGGGTGGACAGGATTAGGAATAAATATATTAGAGGGTCAGCCCAGGTTGGAAGGTTTGGAGACAAGGCCAGAAAGGCAAGATTACGTTGGTTTGGACATGTGCTGAGGAGGGATGCAGAGTATATTGGGAAAAAGATGCTACGGATGAAGCTGCCTGGTAACAGGAAAAGAGGAAGGCCTAAGATAAGGTTTATGGATTTGGTGAGAGAGGACATTCAGGTGGTTGGTGTGACAGAGCAAGATGCAGAGTACAGGAAGAAATGGAAACAGATGATCCGCTGTGGTGACCCCTAACAAGAGCAGTTGAAAGAAGAAAAAGAAGACTCTGTCATAGTACATGTTGGTGTGAATGACTTCAGATGTACGTCTCTGGACTATATGAACAGAGACATGACTGAACTCCCAGATTATGTATCCTAGGCAGGTATGTCCCTAGTCCTAAACAGCATTCTACCTTCACCTAGGATGATGCCAAAATACAGTCAAAAAATAATTGATTTCAATAATTGGCTTATTTTTTGGTGTCAGTCCGGGAGATCCAGTATCTGTTTGCCTGGGTAGACATGGTCGACAGTCCACACTGCTTTGACAGAGACAGCCTTCATCTGTCTCCTCAAGGCTATCAGATACTGGCAAAGACTCTTGTCTCCCTCATACTGCCTTTTTTAGGCAATGTCCAAACAATAAAACAGCTGATTTAAAGAAATAAGCTAAGGACAAACTCACGGTCATGCGGTTTAATGTTAGGATCTTAAACAGTAAACTGCACTACCTGGAAGCAATCCTCACCTTGGAAGATGCTGACATTTGTGCTGTCACAGTGACTTGGTTCAAGACAGCTGAGAGCACCCCAGCCGCACAAAGCTTCAATGCCTTTCATACATTCCAATACTACAATGAACATGAAAGAACCAAAAGTGGAAGTGTATCTATCTTCATTAAATCTAGTACTTCTCAAGACTGGTGAAACAGGACGACTCTCTTGAGCTTCTCTAGATCCAATTATAGGTTCATAGGTTCATACTAGGCTATCTACCCTAGGGCATTTATAAGCCTGGCCAGAGTATGCTTGGCTTTCACCACCCATTTTAAATTAATTTTGCTATGCCCTTTTTCGAGGTTAGTATAATGTGCCTCTGTCTAACAGTGAAACAGAAGTGATACCCATGGAAAACCTACGATCTCCCATCCACTCATCAAGATTCCTCTTGAAGACAGTCAATGAGGGACTCTGCCTAACCTGGACTGGGATTTTATTCCAGAGTGAAGGGAGCCTCTGGGTTATGAATCTGTCCCTCCAGCATGTCCTATTTATTTCAGTGCTGAGGTTCAAGTCTCTCGAGCATGTAGCTTGATGGGATTTGGATTTTTTGAGGTGCAGCATGTCCCTTAATTCCGGGTTGGACATGGCTTTATAAGTCAGGCACAGGTCACCTCTGAGCAGGCGGTATGCCACTGAGTAGAGCTGGAGTTTCTTTAACCGGGCAGCATATGGCATCTGTTTGAGCCCTTTGATCCTCTTGGTGAGGTACTTTTGGGGTCTTTCCAGTTGCTGCAGGTGTTTGGTAAGGTACATCCCAAAAGGGGCATTGTACTGGATTATGGGCCTGATGAGGGATGAGTAAAGAGGCACGATGACCTCCCCTAATCTAGATGTGAATCCCTTCATGATTAGGTGGGCTATATAAAATGTTTTTCTAACCACTTTGGCCACGTGGTTGTCAAATGAGAGATTGCTATCAACTTGGGTCCCCAGGTCCCTAATTACGTCTTCTGTACTTAATATATTACCACCTATGTGGTAATGTATGGGCACTTTGTTTTTGCCAAAAGGGGATGACTATACACTTTTTGGTGTTTAGCTTGAGGCCATGGCTCTGGCAGCAGTTGTCTGTTTCTATGAGGCCCTTTTGTAGGATGCTTGTGTCGACTGGAGAGTCGATTATGGTGCCCAGTTTGCAGTCATCTGCGAACTTGGTCAGCCACAGTCCTTCCGTGTTGGCCTGTACCTCCGAGAAATATATACCGAACAAGAGAGGTCCCAGGACTGAGCCTTGTGGGATGCCACTTGTAACTGGTTTGGAGTCTGACATGGCTCCAGCAATTCTAACCATGTGGGTTCTGACCTTGAGCCAGTTTGCAACCCATCTAGTGACACAGGGGTTTATAGTTAAGCTGGTGAGCTTATCTACAATGCCCGAGTGGGGTATTGTATCGAAGGCTTTTGTGAGGCCCAGGTAGGCTGTGTGGACCACCTTCCCTTCGTCAATGGCCTTGGTGACTGTTTCAAAGAAGTCGACCAGGTTTAAGAGGCAGGATCTGCCCTTAATTTATTTATTTATTTATTTTATTTATTTATTTGTAGTTGGTTTACCAGGATAGTCCATTGGGCCAAGATGAACCCGTTTTCAATGGGGTCCTGGGGAGAAAAGCTCCATTAACAAGGTTATATAGTTATACAAATATAATAAAGATTAGCAATCAAGTTATCAATACAATACAATTACACTGTTAGAGCAATCAAGTTATCAATACAATACAATTACACTGTTAGAGCATAACACTGGTGTTGACTGTTGCAGATGGTACTTTCTATAGAAGTGATTCAGATTGCATTTTGTACAGAGTTAAAATGCAGTATTTACAGAATTGTACAAATTACAGTTTGTAGATGGTACATACTATACAGTGAGTCATATTGCAGTAATTGTAGAATTTTACAGAATTACTGTTTGAGGATATAGAATCAATGTTTCTTTACGAGATGCAAAGGAACTTATTATCAGGAGGAGGAAGAAAATAAGGTAATTTTGAAAATATGAGGGTGGAAGGAAGAGCATTGAAATTATGAAGGGTGGGTGCAGGAGCATTCCCACTGCGTTAGTAGATGAGAGTAAAGATATTTTTTGAATGTAAAGTGGTTGAAGGTGGTATGAATAGCTGGAGGTAGGGAGTTCCAGAGACGTGCTAAACTATAAGATAGAAGTTTTTTGCCTGGGGGGCGTAGTGGTATGTGTAGTTCAAGTAGGTTCTGGTTATTGGTTCTGAGTTGTCTGTTAGGAAGGTGCATTTTAAAGGTATTGGAAAGAGATGGACATAGCAAGGGTTTAAGGATGAGCTTGTGGGCAAGAGTGAGTTGAGAATATATGAGTTGGTTGTGTAGTTCTAACCATGTTAGTTTGTGGAGAGATAAGCAATGGTGAGTAGATGCTTTGTGGCCACTAGCTTAATTTGGCTATTTTATTGTAGCATGAGGAGAGTTGTGTTTTGAGGGAAGATTGTAAGTTAGTCAGGAGTGGGGCACCATACAGAAGAGAGGGAACAAGGAATGAGGAAGAGAGAGTTATTTTAGTAGTGGGTGTAAGGAAATGATTTTGTCGGTAGAGCATACCTAGTTTTTGATGAGTCTTTTTGATATTAAGTTGTATGTGGAATGGAATTTCAGCTGATTATCAATTTGAACCCCAAGTAACTTAGTCTCTGGCACCAATTCCAAGGATGTGTTGTTGTTACTGGTGATTAAGAAGGAATTTGTGTTGGCAGAGATGTGTTTAGAGGAGTAACAACCATTAATTTGGTTTTAGAGGCATTTAATGCTAGATGGTTTGTTTTCATCCATTGTTCAGTGATACAGAATGCATCTTGTGTGAGTTTTTGGAGTACTGGAATGGATGTGGCAGAGCAGATAATGGTTGAATCGTCTGCATATTGAATAATATTTGAGAATGGTACAGAATTATGGAAATCATTTATGAAGATGTTAAATAGTAGAGGACCCAATATGGAGCCTTGGGGGACCCCAGTTGGAGTACTTAGGAATGAGGAAGTGACTTTTTTCCATTTCACAGCTTGAGATCTATTAGATAAGTAGCTAGAAAACCAGTTTAATGAGGAGGGACATAGGTTAAGTTGGGAGAGTTTATTAAGGAGTAGTTTATGGGAGATAGTGTCAAAGGCTTTTGAGAGGTCCAGTAGTAGGGTAGAAACAATATGTCCAGAGTCCCTAGCCTTGTTTATGGTTTCTAAGAAGGAGAGTAGGGCTGTCATAGTACTATGGCCAGGTCTGAAGCCATGCTGGGTTGGAGTCAGCAGATGATTGTCTAAGAGATAGGGAAGGAGCTGCAAATGGATACACTTTTCAAGGAGTTTTGATATGGGAGACAGAATAGCTATGGGACGGAAGTTTGTAGTATCATTATTATTGCCACCTTTGTGCAGAGGTATGACAAAGGCCTTTTTCCAGATTTGGGGTACTTTGCTTTCTTGGATTGAGCGGTTTATTAGTATACTAATGGGATAGGCAATGGTTTCAGCTGCTATGCTAAGAAAGTATGAAGGAATATTGTCTGGGGCATTAGAGCAAGGCTTTAGTTTCTGGATCAGCTTCTTTATGGTAGATGTGGGGATAGGTTTTAGTGAGAAAGTAGGAGAAAGGGGGGGTGAGGTATTGGAGGGTGGTGGTTCTGTGGAGGGAAAGAGAGAGGTAATAGGAGTGGAGGGAGGGGTATGAGAGGATTGGGGTGAGATTGGGGATGTAATTGTGTCAGAGAATGAAGAAGTTAGCTTGGAAATAGAATTTATGAAAAAAGAGTTAAATTGTGTAGCCAAATCAATGTCTGAAGCATTGGGGTCTGGGCTAGGGGTGTCTGTTTTGCCAGGATTGATAAGGGTAGAGATTCCTTTCCAGAATTTTTGAGGATTTGTCTTATTAGTATTTTGGAGTATGGAAAAGTAGTTTTGTCGATCTTTTATAACAAGCCTTTTTACTCTGTTTCTAAGTGTTTTAAATTCACTGTGGGTGAGTGGGGTTTTATTTTTATGGAAAAGTCTCCAGGCCTTATCTCTATGTCGTATGGCTGTTAGCTGTCTTTGGTTAGCCAGGGGGTGGTTTTTAGTTTTATTCTTTTGGTCCTGATGGGAGCATGGTAGTCTAGAAGGTTCAGGAAGGTTGTGTTGAAATGGGCCACGGCATTATCTAGAGGTAAAGCATGCAGGATGTTCCAGTCAACTAATTTAAGAGAGTCAGAGAAAGCTACTGGGTTGAAGTTTTTATGATTGCGGGTAGTAATGTAGTTGTGAGTTCTTTGTATAGGCGCTTGTAGTCGATAAGTGAAGATAGGAAGGTGGTCACTAAGGGAGTGTGGAAGGGTACCACTAACAGGGAAGTAATGAGGGTGGGAGACTAGAATCCAATCTAGAATACTACCTTTAGGGAGAGTTTTAGAGGCGAGTAATGTCATTGATTAGTTGTGAGAAGCTGTAAAGGTTGATATTGAGAGGGCTTGAGGGAGAGTGAATGGCAGACCAATTGATATTGGTGTCACCCAAAATTATGATTTCATTGTTAATGTTGGTGGAGAGCCAGCAAAGAATATTCTCAAGAGTGGTAATATTGTCACCAGGGGGAATGTAAAGGGAGGCTATACATACGTGCTTGAATTTATTGACTTGGAGTAGTGACAGGAGTAGTTCAGCATTGTTAAAAATGGGGATGGGTTTGTTGTAAGGGGTGACTGACAAGGAGGCTGAGTATAGTAAGGCAACCCCACCTCCTTTTTTTTGGGTCTATCTTTTCTGATGATTGAGTAATTTGGTGGTATAATCTCCTGATCCTTTATATGGGGTTTTAACCAAGTTTCAGAGATAGATAATATGTCAGGTTTATTATGTGTAAGCCAAGCATGAAGGTTAGGCACTTTGTTAACTATACTTTGGGAGTTTAGAGAGGTGAATAGTATGGATTTATCTACATTGGTAGAGATGGAGGGGCCAGGGTTAGGGTGGATATCTCCTGAAAGTAGTGAGGTAGTTGGATAAAGGGTAAGGTAAGAGAGGTATTTGGACTGCTTAAAGGTTATGTTGGTCTTTATTATTTGAGTAAGGGGTTTGTTATCAACTATGGTGTTAAGGTTGAATAGAGTGTTGAGAATTTTATAAGTGAAGAAAAGATGGTTTTGTATAGGATAAATATGTGGAGATATTGTGGTGTAAGTTGGTAAAGGTGGTGAGTTAAGATGTATTGTTGTGTGGAAGGCCTGTGAATGGTTAAAAAGTGTGGGCTGAGTGAGGTAGTGAATGTAGACCATACTGAGGAGTAGTGTTAGAAGAGTAAAGAATGATATAGGTTTTAGGAGCATTGTGAAGATGGGTCTGAAAGGTAAGGGATGTGGATGGTAGTAAGCAGTTTGTAAGTTATAGAAAGTAAGTTTAGTAGGGTTCTGTGTGCAGGAGGTAGTAATGTGTCTGGGTAATTGTGGGAGGGAAAATATGTAAGGTTAATATGAGTGGAGTAAGGGAGGGTGTAGGTATGAGAAGAGGACACTAGAGGGAGGAAAGCTGGTTAGTGTGGGTGTGGGAGGGAGTGGTTATAGAGAGAGCAATGGAGTGTAATAGGTCAGGTGATATTGTGGGTGTGGTTGTGGAGGTATAAATGTAGAGATGGGAGGGAGTGGTTATAGAGAGAGCAATGGAGTGTAATAGGTCAGGTGATATTGTGGGTGTGGTTGTGGAGGTATAAATGTAGAGATAGTGGGGGCGGGTGGGAATTGGGGGCAGGGTAGGGGAGCGGAGTGAGCCCGCAGGGCGAACGGAGCGGGAAGAGCCAAGAGCTAAGGAAGACTATCAGTGGAACTGTTAAGTGGAGAAGGTGAGTACAAGGGACCAGTGATTAGTGGAAAGGAGTAGCAGCAAGCTTGTAAAGGAAGGAGTGAGAGAGAGAAGCTAGTGAGTTAAAGCTTGTAAAAGATACCGGGAAAGAGAAAAAGAGATAGAAGTCAGGAAATAGTGGGGAGAGGGAGTCACCTAGTGAAAGCACGTCAAGGTTTCACCAGGGAAGAAATCACAAGGCTGGGTCTATTATGGGAAGAGAGTCTGGTAAAGGAGAGAGTGACACAGAGGGGACCTAATATAGGAGACACAGGGCTAGCTAGCTTTTGGCTGCTGGGTTTCCTGGCAAGGGAAAAATGCTGAGTACCTTAACAAAGCCGAACTGGGTAGGATCCAGTGTCTGTAGGTCCCCAATATTTTTATTTATGAGGTCCATGATGATCCTTTCCATAGCTTTGCAGACCAAGCTAGTCAGGCTTATGGGGTGATAGTTTCCAGGGTCCGTTGAGGCACCACCTTTTTGGAGAGGGACCACTGTTACTGTACGCCACTCTTTGGGTACATATCCTGTAGTAAGGCTGAGATTGAACAGTAGTTTTATGTTTGGGTTTAGCTCTTCTTGGAGTTCATGTAGGACGCAGCCCGGGACACCATCTGGTCCCATTGATGCTGTGTTTTTTGCTTTGGAGAGGGCGGCTCTTACCTGAGCATCTGAGATGTCAGGGGGGCAGCACTCTGCTGGGATAGATATTTGCCCTTTTGGTGGGGAGGGGGGGAGTTTGCGCTGAACCTATCAGCTAGGATGTTGGCAATGTCTGTGGGTTCGGTGCATTTTTTGTCATTTTGAACTAATTCTGAGCATATCTGGGAATTCCCACCCAGGTTCCTAACATAACTAAAGAAAGCCTTGTGATTATCCTTAGTGTCCTGTGCAATTTTTCTCTCGAAGCTGGCCTTACACGATTTTATGAGTGCCTTTAGTTTTTTGCTAATACTGATCAGAGATGCCTTCCCTTTTTGGGATTTTGCTCTATCATGTAGTAGCTTCCTCCTTCTATTGTATAGTTTGTTTATGGCTGGGGTCCTCCAGAGAGGACGTCTGCCTTTGGAGGATTGGGTCTTGGTTTTATTTGGGATTGCATGATCCATGCATTCCTGAAGGTGTTCATAGAATGCATTTATAAAGGATTCTGTGGTCTAGGCCATATTTTCCACAGGCCCGGGGGCTTAGAAGGATTCCACCTCAGTTTTGAGGAGTGTAAAATTTGCTTTAGAGAAGTTTTTCAGTGTGGTTATCTGGGCAGGGGTTGGGGTCGGGATGTGAATATCCAGTGAGATTAGTTTATGGTCTGATCTTACCAGTGAGGGATAGACTTCTAGTCTGGAGCATAGAGTCCCCATGTTGGTGATGATCAGGTCCAGTATGTTTTCCCCTCTTGTGGGAGTGGTAACAAGTTGTTCCATAGCATTTGAGTTTATGAATTCTAGGAACATTTGGGCTAGGGTGTTGGAGCTAGAGTAATGCTCTCAGTCTATGTTTGGGTAGTTGAAGTCACCCAATATAATGGTATTTGGAGAGACCTTCATATTTTCCAGTGTTCTCAGGAAGGCTGAGTGGGGTTCCTGGGTTTGGGAGGGTGGTCTGTAGCAGGCTATAAACTGGAAGGCAGATTTACCCACTGTTAGTTGCACATGGATAGTCTCTGATGCTTTGTGCTTTGCCACCAACCTGGAGGTGTGGGTATCTTTGATGAATATCGATACTCCCCCTCCTTTTGTGGTTCGGTCCAAGTTTTGGGGCCGAAAAGCATGGTATGAGGTATAACCTGGTAGTTCTGGGGTGCTCTCGGGAGCCCTGAACCAGGTTTTTGTTACTGCACAGATATAGATGTTCTTCATGCTAAGGAGAATTTTGAGTGAGTGCATCTTGAGGTTTAGACTTCTGGTTTTGAGTAGCATTACTCTTAGTTTCTTATCCCTTGTGATACCTATGGTGGTGGGTTTGTCTTTTGAGCCTTGCCTAAAAAAGGCACTATGGGGGTAGCAAGAGCCTTTGCCAATATCCGAAAGCCCAAAGGTGACAGGTGCAAGCCGACTCTAGCGAAGCATCGTGGCTTGTCGAGCATATCATCCCAGGCTGACAGGCAATGGATCCCCTTTGAATGACACCAATACTTAAGCCAGTTGTTGAAATTGATCATCTTGTCTTCATATTGTGGCATCATTCTTGGTGAGGGTAAGATGCTACTCAAGGTCAGGGTCATACCGGCCTGGGCTACATGCTCAGAGAACTCCTCTATGTCTCTTTTCATGTAGTCCAAAGAGGTACGTCTCAGGTCATTCACACCAGCATGGACAATCACTGAGTCATATTTTGACTTGCCTTGGAGTGACCTGAGTGCTTGTGTTATGTGGCAGATCCTAGCGCCTGACAGGCAGCTCACCGTGACCTTCTCCTTGTTCAGCCTGGTGTGCGGGACGTCAGTGTGCCTGACGATAGAGTCACCTATTACAAGTGTATCAGGTGTGTTGTTTAGCCTTAAGGGCTGTGACTGTTCAGCAGACTGGCTTTGTGAGATATGTGTTGCACGTGTTTTGTTTTGTGGTAGCGGTTGCTTGGGTGTCTGCTTTGGAGATGTCTGTTGCTTAGGCAGATCTTTATTTAGAGCCTCCGAGTATGTTTTTGTGTGATTATGTGTTTGGTTTACTGTCGTGGTAGGTCTATGTGAGACTGGAATTGTAGTGAGTGTAGTTTCCTTCTCCTCCTGACTGGTTATGCCAGTACTGAGTTGAGAGAGCTTAGCCTCCAGTTTGGCTATATGGTTGCATCTCTCACATGTGTTGGAATTTGTTGGGAGGAGGAGAGGGTTGTCTGTGTACATGAGGCAGTTGTAACATTGCCTCAAGATTCCCAGATTCACCAGCTGGACCGGAGAGGAGATTGACAACTGACCTTTGGACATGCTAGAATAATATTGGGAATTCTTTTATAATTGAAAACAAGGACCAATGGGGAACAAGTTTCCCAAGGGGAGTTTGTTAGGGTGTAGTGCTTTTAATTTTTAGTGCTGACTTATATAATTGTTTTAGTGAGCAAGTGCCAGGTAACTTAAGTGCAATGTGTTACAGGTAACTTAAATGCAAAAACTACAAACAGTAACTTTCTTTCAAGTGAAACAAGGAAATAAGTACAGTAAGCAATGCAGATATCACTAGGGATCCACAGAAGTGCTGTGAAGCCGCGTTTTAGGTGGAATTAGTGTTTCAGGGAAATAACAAGCAAACAAACAACAAGCATACAAACAAAGCTAGATTCAGCAGACCTGGATCTAGTCTATGCTACAGCAAACAAGGTGTACCAATTTCAGAAAGAAACAGTTCCAGTATGCAGGCACTATAAACCTTTAACCAGAAATTCCCAGCTCAGAAGGGCTGAGTCCAGCCTCTCCTCCCACAAGAATGCAGACCACAAACCTTCTTAATGTAAAATAACTGGCCTGAAGCCCAAGTGCTTAAACCAGAACTAATACACTTTAAGAATAACAGACACTGAGCTCTCAATCAGCAGTTCCCAACTTAGAATGATGAAAGCTACCTGTCCTGTCACCACAGTGCATGCCACAAACCTTCCAAATGTAAAACAACTGGTCTGAAGCCCAAGTGCTTAATCCAAAAGGCTTAGAATGATAGCTACACTTTAATCAAGTTACTACCAAGCAGTAATAAATACAATTGAATACTTTAAAGAATGCCTGGATTAATGCTCAAGTTATACAAACAAAGCTAGATTCAGCAGGCCAGGATCTAGTCTATGCAACAGCAAACAAGGTGTACCAATTTCAGTAAGAAGCAGTTCAGATATGCATGCACTATAAGCCTTTAACCAGAAATTCCCAGCTCAGAAGGGCAGAGTCCAGCCTCTCCTCTCACAAGAGTGCAGACTATGAACCCTTTTAATGTAAAATAATTGGCCTGAAGCCCAAGTGCTTAAACCAGAATTAATACACTTTTAGAATAACAGACACTGAGCCCTCAATCAGCAGTTCCCAACTTAGAAGGATGTAAGCTACCTGTTCTGCCACTACAGTGCAGACCACAAACCCTCTTAATGTAAAACAACTGGTCTGAAGCCCAAGTGTTTAATCTAAAAGGCTTAGAATGGGTTACACCAAGCAGTAATAAATACAACTGAGTACTTTTAAGATGACGCAAAAGCAAAATAAAGTAGGAAGAAACACAAGTACAGTAAAAGCGGATTAATTTTTTTTCTTTTTTTTTTTTTTTCAGAAAAGTAGCAAAAGCAGTAGTAAATACAATTCTCATGCAGTGCAGGCTGGCACACTTGAATATGTAGCAATATTAGTCCACACACAGTTTGAAAAAATGTAATTAAATTAAAAAGGACTAAAAGCAAGTGCAGAAAGGGTTTATTAGGTAGAATGCGGTAAAGAGATGGGCCTGGGGGAGTGTCTTAGATCAAATCTACAGTGGGGCGGGCACTGCAAAAGCCACCAAATTTAAAATACAACCAAGAACAGGGAGGCGGGGTGGGGAAAAACAGTTTCAACAAAGATGCAAGGAATGTGCAAATTATAAAGCCAAAAAATATATACTGATCTCTATATATTTGCAGAGCAGTAAGACAACAGATATCTAAGCAAACAATTTAGCTCTATAATACAGAATAATACAGAAAAATATACCCAGCTCTATATATTTGCAGATAGTTCTGTAAGGCTGTCTCTCAAACTAAGGTTCCAGTTCGAATGCAGATTGTTAATTAACAGGACACACAACACTAGCTCAATTATATCAGTTGAAGACAAGGCAGGAAATGAGGGGGGGGGTGGGGAAAAACAGTTTCAACACAGATGTGAGGAATGTGCAAATTATAAAGCCAAAAAATATATACTGATCTCTATATATTTGCAGAGCAGTAAGACAACAGATATCTAAGCAAACAATTTAACTCTATAATACAGAATAATACAGAAAAATATACTCAGCTCTCTATATTTGCAGATAGTTCTGTAAGGCTGTCTCTCAAACTAAGGTTCCAGTTTGAATGCAAATTGTTAATTAACAGGACACACAACACTAGCTCAATTATATCAGCTGAAGACAAGGTAGGAAATGAGGGGGGGGGAACAGTTTCAACACAGATGTGAGTAATATGCAAATTATAAAGCCAAAAAATATATACTGATCTCTATATATTTGCAGAGCAGTAAGACAACAGATATCTAAGCAAACAATGTAGCTCTATAATACAGAATAATACAGAAAAATATACTCAGCTCTATATATTTGCAGATAGTTCTGTAAGGCTGTTTCTCAAACTAAGCTTCCAGTTTGAATGCAGATTGTTAATTAACAGGACACACAACATTAGCTCAATTATATCAGCAGAAGACAAGGTAGGAAATGAGGGGGGGGGGACAGTTTCACCACAGATGTGAGGAATGTGCAAATTATAAAGCCAAAAAATATATACTGATCTCTATATATTTGCAGAGCAGTAAGACAACAGATATCTAAGCAAACAATTTAGCTCTATAATACAGAATAATACAGAAAAATATACTCAGCTCTATATATTTGCAGATAGTTCTGTAAGGCTGTCTCTCAAACTAAGGTTCCAGTTTGAATGCAGAAAATACCCTTCCACATCATTGGCAGCTACAAGCCCTGCACCATGAACCAGGAGAAGCACACCGCCTACCTGGACTTACTAGATCCACTCAGTATATAGCCAAATACCTTGGTCATGGGAGATTTCAACTATCCCTCCATGAACTGGGCGACTTACATGAGCACAAACCTGACTGATCTGAGATTCCTGAACTTTGTTAATTCAAATGCCTTGGAACAGTTAGTCCACATCTCCATTAGGGGCTCAAATGCCCAGGACATAGTGCTCACAAACATGGGGTCACTGTACTACCCCCCTGTGTGTTGCCCTCCCTGGTAAGGTCGGTCCATAAATCTGTCTCGTTTGAAGTAAATATCAAATTGACACCCCACAGGAGTTAAGAAAAATGAAAAATTTCTCCAAAGCAAACTATTGCCAACTAAACAATGGTATAAAAAGTTTCAAAGCCCTGCCAGCATATCCAACAACGACTCCTATTCAGAGGAATACACAAATGCCCTACATAGCCACTTAATGCAATGACTCGGCTGTACCTAACAGGAAAAAAAAAAAAAACAAGTCTTTCTGAAAAAACAGGCTACCCTGGTGGACTGTAAATATAAATGAGTTATACAATAAAAGAAAGAAAATCATATCTAAGATCAGGTGGGAACTTCCTCAATAGAGAGAGAATACCCTCCATAGCTTGAACAAATCAGATCTCTTAACTCCTCTAAGGCTAGCTATTAGTTTAAATTAGCATCCCTATCTAAAGAATAATAAGGCATCCTTTAGCTTGGTCTGAAACCTAAAAGGGAATGCCCAGTTGTGTGCCAAACTTATTTTGCATGGTACAATCAATACTGAACCTGAAGAAATTGGCAATCTGTTAAATGACATATTTGGCAATAACTTCATGCCCTGTCCCCCCAACAGACATACACCAAACCATTGCTAACACCAGTCCTCTATCAAGTAACTCCAAAGAACAGATCATTCAAGCACTCTCAAGCCCAAAAGCACAGCCTCTATGGGGCCAGACAACATCCTAGGCTGCTTACTAAACAATCTTAAACAAGACTTAGCAGACCCACTCAGCAATCTCTTTAATCATAGCCTGAAAACTGGCTTTGTACCAGCAGAGTGGAGAATGGCAACAGTAATCCCCTTGTACAAAGGGGGTACATCAATTGACCATGGAAACTATTGACCCATAAGCCTAACCAGCCTTATCTGCAAGCCTATGTTAAGAATCATCATGGATCTTATCCACAAGGACATAGGCAACCTTCAAACTCTTGACCTGTCCCAGTTTTGTTTTGTCAAGGATATATCTTTCTTATTAAACCTAGTGGACTTCATTGAGAATGTCACCAAAGTCCTGTATAGGGACAACACAGTACATACCACCTGTCTTAATTTACTAAGGCCTTTGACACACACACCCCCCCATTCAGATATCATACAGAAACTCTCGCATCTGGGGATTAACCCATACATTACTAGATGGGTAGCCATTTGGCTCACCAACAGAATGCACACTGTCAAAGTTGGGGAGTCTACCTCCACCAGTAGATCAGTTACTAGTGGAGTTCCACAAGGATCTGCGTTGGGCCCTCTACTGTTTGGAATCTATTTCTCTAAAGTCCAGGCAAAGGTAGATGGCCAGTGGCTTACCAAGTCTGTAGATGACTGTAAACTGGGCTCAATCATAGAGTGCCCCAAAGATGTTACCATATTACAGAAATGGTTGGCACAGACAAATGATTGCTGCCAAACTCATGGTCTAAAACAACACAAAAAAATGCATCATTATTCCCTTTGGCAAATAAGTACCCCCTGATAATTATGATATAGATAGCACACCTCTAAGCTCAAACTCAGTGGTGCAAGACTTGGGATGACAGGTTAATAGCAATGTAAACTTCTATCACCATATGTCTGCAGTGGTAAGAAAAGCACTTTACATTGCACATCTCATAAATAACAGCAACGCATCCAAGTCCAGAGAGGTCATAGCTCAACTGTGCCCTGCCCTCATTAGACTAATTGAGTACAATGCTCCCTCTTGTATGTACCTCACCAGACATCTGCAGCAACTGGACAGACCACAGAGGTTTCTGACCAAGGTAATCCAGGGCCTCCAAAACATGACATACATAAAAAGACTGAAAACCCTGTTATTGTACTCTGTATCATACAGGCTGATGAGAGGTGACCTGTGACTAGTCGAAAGAACAGTCTTGGACCCTGCCCTAATGGAAACATTGCAGATTTTTAAATCAAATGGGACAACAGTAAGTTTGTTGTCCAGGAATATCAACCTAGCCTGTGACATAAACAGAACATGCTGGAGAGACAGATATATCTCCTAGCGATTGCTGCTTCTCTGGAATAAGCACTCGCTCCATGTAAAGCAGAGCTCCACAATGACACATTCAAGTGCAACCTTGACAACTGGATAGATGACCGTAAAGTCACCCCAGAGGTGGCACCTATGTCCCTTATGGACAGAGGCAGTCAGTGCTGATCACAAATTCATCCTGCTAACAATGACCATCTAATTGTAGTCGAGAAGAGTACTTGTAATTTTTCCATGGCTGGGCTTGTAAAAGTCCTAGGGCCATTAGCTTAGTAACCTGCTATGATCCTATGAATGTATGAATGAACACACACACACACACACACACACACACACACACACACACACACACACACACACACACACACACACACAAACACACACACATACGAACACACGCACACACATGCTGTCCAGAAGGTACCAGTCTGAGCATATTTTCCTGTGTGTGGCACTTTTACACCTTCACATTTGGTTGGAATAGCATTTCTACTCCTGCATGACACAGTATAGGTGACTGGAGAATGCAAGGTAGCAACAGGCACTCATTGCTATAAACCTTTTTCTTCTACTGCGTGCTTGTTTTAAAACTACGTTTATTACTGCACTGCATCACTTGAAGATATATCAAAAGTCTGCTTACTAATAGACGGATGCAAAAATTGTAATAACACATTTGCATATGCATAAATATGCTGAAAAGTGGTATATACAATTGATGGTGTGCAAGGCAAGCTATGATGGGCATTGTGCTGGTGTGTTGTATGCAGATTGCTGACTTTAGCTAATAAATCATTACTCTTGTTATATAATAATGTTATATAAAATAAAAATATATATTGTTCTAAATTTTAAATTTACAGTTACAGAAAGTTCTCAAATTACACTTATAGCAAGTTGCTATCATATGAAATAGATGTGGGTGTACTATATAATACATGTGTTGCTACATTATTTTATTCCACAATGAAAAAGGGTCATCGGATGGCAAATCTGTGCAAAGAATGAAAAATTTTGCTGTCGGACTGTTCTTTTTAGTGTTTGTTTCAAGCCTGTTTTGACCTGCTATTGTTGAAGCTGCCATTCAGCCTGCTTCCACAGAGTCTGAGTTAAACTTTTTCAAGTCTGTTTGGTTCTCGCCCAGTTTGTACCATTTATATAAAAACAATATGAAACACTGGCAAATCTTTGAGTCTCATTTTAAGTACTGTATCGTAACGTTAGCCTGCAGTCCATCCACAAATCTACATGGTTTCTCTAAATGGCTTATTTGTTGAGGATAATTTCTAAATTAATGTTATTTATGTAATATTCTTTCCTCCAGTTAGAAGTGTCATAAAATTAAAAGATTCATTAATGCTACAGTTTGAAACAAATACACAAACGATTCATTCCACCAAAAAATATTTTTCCTATTAATATTTTTCTCAAAAACAGGATACCATCCAGAATGTTTTTGTGTCCTAGCTTGACTGTTAGCAAAGTTGATTAGGACTTTGAACACTTAACAAGCAGCTTTCTATAGTCTATAGTTTGATTGTCTCAGTCTGCTGTGTGACAATAAGAAAGTTACTTAATCAGCCAGTCATTCTGAAATCGGAACTTTATGTGCAGTGGGTTACTTGGTTAAACTAAATATGGCTGTTTATCTCTCCACTAGAGTCATAATACTGAGAAATCCCCTTAGGGTGTGTAAATCATGAATGTCTAAATATGTTTTTACTTTCTGTAAAAATACATTAGAACTCCCTATCCAGAGAAACCTTTATTTAGCTTATCTTGACAAATATAAACCATAATTGTAAAAATATCTGCTGGTTTAAGCCAGCACAGTTATGTTCAGCTACAGTGATTTCAAAGAGATGAGCAGTTTCATTTCAGAGAATCTTCTATCAATTGTTCATGGGGAAACTAATATGCTGGAGCCCTGTTCTCAGTATATTTTTACAGATACTTAAACCACTGGAGTGAAGAAAATGAAAATAAAAAAGAACTGTCAAGAACAGCAAACCATATTTCTTTTGTCACACCTCTGCAGAGACTGATACAAAAGGTAAAGTCAGTAACACATCACACTGATAGAAATGGGCAATGCAGATTCTTCTGTTTTTAAATGCTGATCATTTTACACTATTTATAGTGCTTTATCTAGAAGGAAGTAAATTAACATCGAGTGCATTCCCCTACAATAGTGTGATAATCATATCCTTAATGTATTTTATCATATTTTTTGCTTAGGGGACTGTGCCACTGAGTTGAGTTTTGCCTTTTGAATACTATATTGAATTTTTAACCATCTAGGTCAAGGAACCAAAATGTCTCTAACGTTACTTTTCCATTACTTACTTTTTCAAGTGTCAACTTTCTTTATTATGTGCTGTATACCTTGCGGTTAGAAGCCTAGTTTGAAGAGTTAGTTAGGGGAAAGCTATGATAGATGTTTTCACAGATATGTTTGAAACTAGACCACTATAAGAGAATTTTACTGTATATTGTGGAAGAGACAATGAAATACAGCAGTCAGAACTCTCAGGTTTGTGATATAGCCACACCTATTAACAGACATATTAACGAATACATTGGTGAGTACATTATTCAGTTGAAAAATATATGTAAAACTGATATAATCCATTCATAGTAAAAGGAATTTATTGCTCTGTATCATCATTCCATGAATGTGGAGTCATTTCTTTCAAGTTCTACAGGGTAGGCAATGCATTATTTATTGCACTACAACAGACTGAAATCCCCATTTCTTTTAGTACAGCTAACACACTTAGATTGCACAAATGTGTTCTAAATAATTCAACATTTATACTCTAACAATAACTATATATATCACCCGTTCTTCTCCTTCATTTTAAATTCCACACCCATTAAACTGCCTGGAAATGAGCAATGTGGGCAAGATAACAGCTATGAACTCCATTGCTGTTCATAAATTCAAAGGTAAAACCGAAATGGGAAGATATGTTATTTTGCAGAACTCATTTCAAATCCACACATGTTATGATGGCAAATAAAAATGAAATAAAGGTGATGTTACAACATTTTTAATATTTAACTGTTTCTAGTGGTGGTCAAGATCACTGTTTGATACCTACAGATATGAAGGCAGAAGTGAGACCTAGAATCCATTACAAATATGTATCAAAATAAACTGCAAACTGAATCTATTGTAACCCTCCACCTGCTGACAATAACGACATGCACTTTGAGCTGCAAAAGGACTAGTTGTCTTTTTTTTCCTTCACTGCACTATTGAGATTGCAAAAATGTATCCAGTAATTAGTCCTGCAGTTCTAAGACAGCATTAGTAATAGATCTGTGTTATCAGAATCCACATATGATATTTGATATTTTTATTTAGCTTTGTAAGCAAATTGTATATATTTCCCATGCAGCAGGATAACATGAAGCCTTCATACACGATAACAATTAATCATCTAGTATTTCCTTGATTTTTGCACGAAACACCTGCTAACAGTTTCAACTGTTCATATTTCAGACAGCATTATTATTTTCATGCCTGATTTAGGATGTCCCTACTTTTGGAGGCATTTCTCCATTTTCAGGCTTGATTTACCTCTTCACACATTTATGTTTGAATTCCCCTTGTCTCATATGATTTTTGAAGTTGTCTAGCACTCACAAAATAACACGACATGACTAACACACTAGTGGCAATAATAATTTAAAGAAATAACACACAACGTAAGAAATCTCTTTTCCTGAAGCAAAAATAACTGACCTTGTATGGTAGTATTTTCCAATACAGTTATTTAAAGACTATAGCCTTTACAATCTCTTTAACTGTAATTTTGTTACTCTGTTTTTAAACATGTATTTCTATGTAGTATCCTGCATTCCTACTGGAAATGGGAAGATATATGTGCTATTTGGTATTCAATTTTTTGTTAAGGAGCTGTCCAGACTTTTAGCTGGATGTTCCTATTTTTCAAGGGACCTTGTTTCTATTTTCACTGTTTGTAGGTTGAGAGGTATGACTGTCACGCATTTACATAGAGTCCTTCTAGACTATTTAAAGCTAGAGTAGGCCATTCAACTTGAATGATGCAACATAGTGAGGGTGCAAAGAAAGGTAATTGAAAAATAAAACAGAAAAATAAACCATACACGTACTACTAACAATTACAATTGGGTGGCACATTGGTGCAGCAGTTAACGTTGTCGCCTCACAGCAAGAGGTTCTCCAGTTCAATTCTCAGCTGGGGTGCCTTCTGTGTGGAGTTTACATATTCTCCCTGTGCTCATGTGGGTTTCCTCCGGGTACTCCAGTTTCCTCCCACATTCCAAAGACATGCATCTGGAGCATTTCTCCCCAGGCCTCTGCTGAAAACAGCCTCTGTGGAACCTAGTCAGACTTTCCCAGTCAACAAATGTTAAATAAATAAAATTAAAACAGCATCCAAACATGTTTTGTAGTAAAGCAAATATTCATTATAAAGAGAAAATAATTTTTCCAGGAGTAGACTATGCACCGAGGAAAGGAAGGAGAAAGTGACAATTATCAATGAATCAAGGGAGCTGAGCTTAGAGAACATGAGTGGCATCTTTTGACATCCATGGGTTCTGTAACAGTACCTGACTTATTGGAATGTATTTATTTATTCATTTACTTATATTTGATTACTGGGATAGTGCACTCATCAGTGCTGAACAATTTCAGCCTCAGTCCGTATGAAAAACAAAATATTCATCTATTCTGAGGTAAAGCATGTTGTCGTAATAAGAAGGAGTCATGATCGAGAAATATTTCAATCACATAGTGTAAATGGTACATACAGAAGATTAAATGCATTACCATTGTGCATTCAATGGATGTTCCTGTATTAGAATTTACAAATAATTTTACAGGGGTTTGCTTATAATATGGTTGGTTTGTACATAGCAGATAATATCTACCCTATTGTCACATACAGAAAAATGTGATTCACTAGTAGTAAGGTAATCACTCTGCCATGTGATGCCAGGTCTTCATTCAGTTTACAGTAAAGTGTTATGGTGTCACCACCTCTGACAGTGAGCTGATTTCCTTGGCTATAACTGATAACCTATAATCAAAAACCTAACTAGGTCATCTGGTGCCCTGTGCACCTCAATTCAAACTTGAGGAGCAAAAAATGTTAAGCTGAACTGGATCAATCTACTTGGCTAATTGCATTTCTAACAAGCTGCTTGCTACTAAAGAAATTGTATTACCACACTGAGCACTTCAGCTGTGAATGCAAATGTTTATAAATCTATAATGTCCTGGCGGTTTGATAAATCTATGCCAGTACTACACTCTCACAACATCAGTACGTGCTAACTACACTCAGTAATAGCTTGCATACGCGGTAGCTGTTTGCTGTGCCCCACCCAAGTTATGGCTCTGTCAATAACCATTATTTTGTGACAAATAACATAGTGGCACATATTAAGGGAAACACTATACAACATGGCATCAGAAGAAATATATTTTTTTACATTTTTACTATATTCAGCCAGAGAAAACTGCACTTTTGGTTCTGCTGTGAAGTAGGTGCTTGTGTGGTCCCTTTTATGTGAGTGAATTCATTCACAGAATATTTTATCCTCCTAAACATGCCAAATGAGTAACAGTTTCTGTGAGCATTTTAATTATTTCAGTCACATATCTCACTCTTGTATTTGTGTTACTGATCTAGCAGAGAGTTTCAATGATATTTCTTCAAATTTTCAATGAAGATGATTTCTTTTTAACCATCAGTGGCTTTAAGTCTGCATAGAAACCTCTCTGAAAACTGGAAGCTGTTGATTCAGCATTTTGAGCTGTATCTCAATTCAAGCTAATGAGTGGATGGGTCTGAATGTGTATGGCATGTCATTTCTACTCATGTTGTAAGGGAAGAAACAAAGTATTTCATACCTTCAGCCTTAAAGAGAAGAGAGGAAAGATATCAGTACTAAAAGACAGGTAAATCTAAAGCGTATTGTGAGCCATGCATATGTCATTTAGTTTTTAATAAAAACAAGAGAGATCTCCATGACTCAACTGATGCATATGTGACTGAATTTAAATACAGAATGTGGAACTGTGAGTTAAATAACTTAAGTGATTACTCTTTTATCACAAACAGAATTGTGATTAGATTCAGAAATTATCGGAAACAGACTCTTTTTTTTGTGATATATTCTTGAATACACATGACTGTCCATCAGCTACTTCTAGAGACTTCTTGTTCACTGAGTCTACTTAACCTGAGTAGGGCACCTGCCATAGACTACAGGTGGCCCATATTCAGAGCTGGTAAGGAGATTGAGCTGACCTGGAGAAGTATCAAACTGCTGTCCAAAAACATTTGTTATAGTAAGATCCTGCTCCCTGCATGCAGAGGACAATGTGCAATGTGCTAGGTGATGATGCCTCCACTGCAACTCAGCCACAGCTCTGCACACCATGCCTCTTCATATCTTTAGCTTTTCCACAGGAGACCAACCATGACGGTGCATTCAAGGACAGCCTTATGTGAAATTGCATTCCAGATGGTTGTCTCCTTGATGCATCCCCTCACTTATCCCTGCTCCACCAACATACACAACCCCACTGCTTTCTGTTTCTCCCCATATTGGCTTCCCTATACTGTCCAGATTACTTTTGGCTTCCATGTCTCACATTTAGTCTTATTGTTCAATCTTGTCTGCATCATCTTTTCACTGTTGTGTGTAATGCTAAGGGAATCATCTTGAGTGTGTGTGCTGGCAACCCAGGTAGTTGCCATGACTTACATATCTGGCACAACTCCCAGCTGTATCAGATGTTCACTAGGGGTGATATCCAACAGGGTCATTTACTGGGGGATGCAGGTTATGCACTGGAATCATGGCTGAAGATGACCATCAGAAATGCACACACACATACATTGAAAAATGCCATAATGAGGCACATGCTCAAACCAGAAATATCACAAAGCATGTGTAAAATGCCATAATGAGGCACATGCTCAAACCAGAAATATCATAAAGCATGTGTGTGGGCTGCTGAAGTCATGGTTCCGGTGCCTAAATATAGCTGGGAGAGCCGTCCAGTACAGTCCATCTATATGTCCTGAAATATTCATTATTTGTTCCATGCTTCACAACATCATCTTGAGAAAACAGCTCCTCAGGATCAACAAGGGGGAAGGGGTGGGAGCGCTACAAAATCCTGAAATCCAAAAATACAGAAACAAATAAAAGACAAACCATATTACTCTTCTCCAAATATAAGCCCCCCACACCCCCTGCTACTTAAATATATCAACTCCGAGATTCTGCTTAGTGTAGCTTGCCACCCTGCTTATAGTTGAAGGGTAATACATTTCTGTATGTACTTCTGCTGGAATATAGTAAGTGTTGGTATCCTGTGTCTTTTCAGTATTATTGAGTTTTCAGTATTTTGAACTTTCCAGATTTTGGTCTCATGATTTTGGGTTTCAGGATTTTGTAGCACTCCCAAAGGGGCACATATCCCACTACCACTGGCAAGTCACTACAGCCATATGCAGGTGAGGAGTCAGAGGAGGAATCAGCAGCTGCTGTCGGTGTATGCAGGTGTAAGCATGCTCAATATGCCCTCGCATTGGCTATGAGGCAACACATAGCATACTCACTCACCACCTAAGGGACTAAAACCTTCACCTTACACATATACAAATAGTAACATTGATACCAGACAATGCTCACAACCATTACCTACCCATGTAATGGCTGTGTACTCCTAGCATAAGACAGAGTCAGCCCTGAACTAAAGCTTTAGCAACTGCCGGATTTACAAGGTAAGTGTTGAACCTGTAATGGAACAAAAAAGTTTAATAATACAAATAAATGGCATACCCTTGAATACTGTTACTTGATAGTACAAGTAAGTAAAAGGTGGTTGATTTTTACAGCAATGACTTCAAGATGTGACAGCAGCGACTCATGCAAATACGTGTCCTCTATCAAGTAATATGCTTCAAGTATCAAAGATTCACGCATTCATACTGTTCAGAAGAAATGATGGTCACAGAATGCCCTCAGTTTGGACTCATACTTTTGCACTCGTAAATCATTAAAGGAAGACCTTAGAAATTAATAACATACATTTCAGTTTCAAGACTTCATATTCCTTAGAAAACTGTTTGATTCTATCAACTGTCTCTAACATTGTACGAACAAAATATTTTAAAAGTCTCCCTGTTGTTCAGCCTTTGTCCACCTTTTATGCTGTAAGAGTGTGGGAGGCATGTACACATTACAAAATCTTGTAAGAAAGCAGTACAATTAGTGAAGCATCATCAAATACAGATAATCTAAGCACTAAGTGAGCTATGCACCCTGAGTATCAGACACAAAGCTTATGTATCCCTGGATCTAAAAGGTAGAAAACAAGGATGTGGCATAGTTAGCATCACTTGCACAGGGTGCTGTCTGTGTGTGTGTGGGGGTGGGGGGGGGGGGCAGGAAGCCTAGGCAGACATAAAAGTTAAGTGAGTGCATGTCAGTAAGAAAGAGAAATTGGCAGAAATTTGTACAAAGTATCAAATGGCCATTGAGACAGAATGAGCTTTAAGCCTCACAACTGAACCATGTAAATGTTGTGTGTGTGTCTGTATGCTCACTCCAGGTGAAACTGGTGTGTAAGTGTCTCCAAGAACACAGCCAAGCTCTGTGCTAGGTCTGTGTCTTGGTATGTTGAACAGGTGTTAGCTGTGCATGATAGAGGTGGCAGTTCATTGTCGTCATACCTGACCATGAGAACTGGCTCTGATAGGAGTTGGACTAGCACATTCACGCCCACGGTCAGATGCACTGCTGCTCCCTGAATGTGACTAATGTCTGCTGGATGTGGTCTCCTCACAAGTACACCCAGGACCACAACCCCATGGCCTGCCTCATCTGAGTGTGGACACCTCAGCCACTGATGAAGCAATGGAATAATGCCACTATGGGACCATGACCGGGCATGGCCAGGTCAGCTAACATTAGATGATGTGACCTACACCCCCATAGATGCCATCCACCTACCAGCACAGACACCACCCATTCCAACATGTCATTCATCCAAGAATCGGCAAGATGGTGGAGGCAGTCACATATGTCAGCCTCTGCCACATCTACATCCCTAAGCATTTCTTCAGAAGCCCTATTGGAATGTGATTGTGCTTCCATGATGGCCCAAAACATATGTCAAGATGTGCAGAAAGACACACCTGGATCAGGTGGAGGATGGACAGCAGGTTTCTTCTGAGGAACCCTAACAACTCTCCTGCATGGCACCTCACCCACACTTTGGCTATGGCCAGAGTCAACAGGCACTGAAGCTGCAGTATCCACACTACCATGATTGAGTGTCTCACCTTCCACCTGTCCAATATCTGACAGCTCACTGAAATGGCTTGGAGTAGGCCTACTGGCTATGCCAGACGTAATTCCAGGGGATGGCTTAATGTCAACCTCAGTGTCTGATTCAACCTCTGCTCACCTCCTGATTGTGCCTCTGTTTGGCCACCACCATCATCAGAGTCTACCGATACTCTGACATCAGGTAGTAAGAGCCTTACACTACCACTGTCAGGATCTCCTGTGATAACAAAAAAAAACAAACACAGAAAATAAATTTATAACTACAATACTACAGTTCAGTATATCCTAGCAAACTAACAGTGGTGCCGATATTACAGACAGTACAGCAATACACTGACACCCACATCACACATATGGCTAAAATAAATATTTCCATGAACTGCTCATCGGTACTGAAATAAAAAGGTTTGGCTTACCATGTACAGATGACTCCCCAGTTCCTAGGGAGAATGGTGCTGGAAGAACAATAATACAGGGGGTGAAAAAGTATTGGCCCTTTATATTTATTTATTTAACATTTGTTTATCGGGAAAGTCTGACTTGGAATGAAGCCAATTTTCAGTGGAGGCCCAGGGAGAAATGCTCCAAATGGATGGCCATTAATAATACAATTAACAGAAACTTGGATGTCCGTCCACCCAAAGCCCATGTGTAATCAACCAGCATGTGTTGTTAACTGTACCAATCTTTATAACTACCCCCCCCCCCAAAAAAAACCTGGTAAACAAACTTAAGTATTGCTGTCAAAATTTTACAATACAAGAAAAATTTCATAATTGGCATAGTTAAACCTACCAGGAAGCTCCTCCTGGAACATACTTGCCCACCCTGAAACAGCAGCACCAACATCAATTACACTCTGTTGTTAACTTTCTGCTGAGCTCTCTAGATCCCTGACAGTGGACAGGAACTCTTCATTTGGTGTCAGTGGTGGTCCAGTAGCATGCACGTCAATAGCCATCTGTCCACAGGCCACTGCAGCTGCTCTCCTCAAAGATGATGAAATCATGTCAGTGGCCATATGGCATATCTGATCATATCTCCTGCTGTGGATCCAAACAGCACTGACATCATCCACTATCTGCTGCCAAATTTCAATTCTTCCAGACATATCCCTATGGCCTCTCTCAAGCAGAAAGCCACCATGTTGCCTAAAGGCTTGTACAATGAAATCATTCTCAGAGCCACTGAATGGGGGTTTCAGGGATTGGAGTCCTTGGGTGCCATAATTCTAGGTGAGATAAAACACAAAAAAAGGATAATACATCCAAAAATATAACTTAAATAAAAGTCCTGCTTAGATATAACACATAAGGAAGTAGTTTTTCAATATTACCCACTGGAGAAAAAATATATATTCAAATGTAAAAAAGGATGTATGTGGTTTTATCATATCATATTCAGACACAAAGCAATGCTGGGTGCAAAAAATTATGTAGCAACATCAAATACAACCTCTGTACAAATAGTTTTCTATGTGCCCGCACAGACATGGAACTGCCCCCCCCCCAAAAAAAAAAAAAATAACAAGCAAATGACATTTTGCTACCAAACAAAGGAATTAGAACTCTCAGTGAATTGCTATAACTCTTATCAAAGAAACTGCCCCCAAAACATGTGTACACGTTTATGACAGAACATTCATTTTGATGCAACTGAGTCACCTGTATGTGTGACCAGCAATCCACTAGTGGTATTTATGGGCTATCCTCAAAGAATAATACCCCTGTGTCATTGACAATATTGGACATTTATGTTTCATGGATATAACAACAGAAGAGTCTAAAAAGAAGCAGTTGCACCATTAACACTTGTGATGTAAGCAAATAAGGCTGTGTATCTGCAAAAGTAACATCCCCTGACAAAAATGCCTATACCACCAGTAAACTCCTAAGCGCATACAGATAAAAGTAGCATTTGCTAATGCATATATAAAATTAATTTTCTAACTGATATCTGAGCACATCCAGTATCTAACTAAAAATGCAATCATACCTTATCAAGATCAAGAGTCTTCTGTACAGATAAATCCAGAGTAATAGCAATCTTCTACTGTGTTATCCACATAAACAAGTCTCCTCACCTTCAGGTTCCCTAGCTGCATGGTTATCTCTTTATAGTGTAGATTCACTGCTATGTGCACAGGTGAAGATGCAAATAAGGTGTGAACTCATTAGAATTGCTGAATCCCAATTTCTTGGCTCCATGTAGTAGATGCATACGCAGTGCAGACACTCCTTCAGTGTTTGTTGCTAATGGATTGCAACTATGAAAGATTACTGGTAGGGAGAAGGAAAACACAACAGTGGTTCATACTCCCTTACATCCAGTGGGTGGGTCAGCCCGGTTAGACTTGCAAAGTGTAGAAGTAATTGTAGCACTGTTTTTAAAAGTAACCAAGCAGCACACATTTCACAGTTTCTGTTCAGTAACATCTAACCTCCTCTGCATTGGTTAAAAACTGTATATTACTACCATTTGATATTCTCTGATAATTTAAGGATAATGATACACAATGTCTTACTGACTGCATGCCTCAGATTACTGCTCAGATAAGAGAAGACTAAACAGTGTACAGAGACAAGACAGAGCTGCATTTCTCGAAACAATAGATAGAAATTGTTGTGCAGTCAGTAATTGCACTACATCTGAAATTAATACATGTACAAACAAATCAGAAGTGTATAAGTGCCTTATGTCTTGCTGATGTTGTGGATGATTTTGTACTTGCCTGTATACACAATGATTTTCATTTTCTGCTGCAAAGCTGTTTCTATGGAAAAGAGGAATAAGACACCCTTACACTGTGTTTTGAAGGTTCAGTGGTGTGAGAGTTTAAATCCAGACTTGTGTAAAAATATTTCATGTGTACTAAGATATATTTTGTAGTGTTGTTTATTTTACAGATGTATTTTCTTTTTCTTTTTCCTTTTTTAATGCCAGGGTTTGTGTGTTGTGTGGCTTGGTGCAGACATAGGAAATGGATAAACACAATAAATATCATGTAATGTACTTCTTTGATAACCAATACATCAACTACACATGTGAATCACCTGTGTGTAGCACATCTGCTAACCAAGTTGATCCATGCAGCATATCCTATCTGTACATCAGGATTCAAGTCCCACCTTTGTCTTTTAAGGATAACACCTAATAAACACTGATCACAAGGCTAAACAAGTTTAGCCTTACTTATCTGGTTTGCACAATGCTTACTATTGCTTACCATCATGCAAACTGTATAATAGCCCACAAAGGAAGCAGACGGAATACCTGCAGAGAAGACATACACATTCTGAATTTCAAAAAACTTATATTGTTACATTTTTTGCTTTAACTGATCAGGGGTGTTGCACAGTGGTTAGCAAACTTCCACAACACCTGTAGGCCTAGAACACCAGCAGAGAGGAAGCAGACAATAGACAATTTCAAAATGGATACATTGTATCAAGTGTGTTAGGGACTGTGCAAACATGCTAAGTGGATTTGTGAGGTGGTTAACACACAGAAGTTAATAATGAATAGGGAAATATTCAGCTGCTGTTTATCAATTCCTGTGGTAGCAGGTGTAAGTGTAGGGCTGTAATACAGATGGTGTTGGGTTCTAATACAGAATGTTCAACATATTTTTACTGTTGTTACAGTTCAGTTTATAGTAATGAACAGGAAAATATCCAAGTGTTATTTCAATATTCCTGTGCCAACAGGTATAAGCGTATGGTTGTAATACTCATAGTCCTGGGTTCTAATACAGGAAATTCTAGGCATTTTTTAGCATTGTTCCATTTCACTTTATATTAAATATCACTTATAAAATTGAAGTTTCATATATATGACTGAGGGTATACTGTCTACTATGTTTCTGTAAGTATAATTGCTCTATCTAGACTTGGATGGTCTTTATACTTCAATAATACACATAGACACATAAATGTATAAACAAGGGCCTTCTCTGGTTACACACATACATGGATAACACCTCAGTCTGTCACACATATTTATAAATAATTCACAAATGCACCTGAGAAGCACTTCTTCTGTGGCAAAAATGGAAAATCGCTGCTGTGGATAAAAATGTCTCTTATCCAAATGTTTGAATCCCACCCTGTAAAAATAAATTTTATCAGTTATAAAGCCAAACCAAAAATGTGTCAGGTCATGAAATGTATGCCCCCGGTGCATGTCTGCAGAGTTAAATCACCTAACAGTTAAAGCAGCAAACAACCCTCAACCTAATGCCAAGTGTCAGATTAATCTTTCAGTTTCCAGCACTGCTTTCCTCTCTGTTCAGCATTGTTGCTAATAAAGAGACTTTATTACACATAGAAAACTAAATATAGGCAAGACTGGTATGCATAATGTTTTTCTATTCTCTTCTTTTCTTCACACAGCTAATGCAAAAATCATTGTGAATAGTGAAGTCCATGTTGAGTGTCTAAAGAGACTAAGGGAAGCAAGGTGTATGTATGCAGCACAAGAGAAGTATTATTGTAGGTTTTAGATTAAAAAATATTTTCTATACAGTTGTAGCAAAGTAAGCATACATATCCTAAATGTAAAAGTAAGTATGCATACTTCAGTCTGTAGCACAAACCAGCTTTAGGAATCAAGTGTAAGACTGCAGTCAGATGTTGGTGGTGGAAATACCATAAGTAACAAGTATAAAATAGTGTAATCCTTTAAAAATATTACATAAATTAAATTCTACACAACTGGCATAAATGATTTTATTTATACACTTACTATAATATATATATATATATATATATATATATTTATAGAAATATATTTTAGATATGCAGTGAATGTTTTGTTGTGACTTGTCATTTTGGTCAAAGACCACTAGAGGGGAGTGTTATTCACAGATATGGAAGTATTCCTATATATATATATATATATATATATATATATACATTTGAGTGTTGAGTTATGGCTGTAATAATTTTGATATGAAGTTATAATCATTCATTTTATGACTTTCGATATGTAATAATTTTTGTTTATCATCCACCATATGATACCAAATAAGTCAGATGTTTCTTTTAATACGAAGTGTTCATTTTTAGAGTCCATGGTTAATTATTCATGATTTTGGTTCCTGATTGGACCATTTGAAATAGTGTGCATCTATAAATATTGATGATTAATTAATTAACAGATTGTTTTATTGATGTCTGATGAAGTCTGAGTTTTAGATGAAAAACGCGTTGTTTCAATAAGCGTTTAACGTTACATGTATTTTGGATGGTTATCGCATTTAATAAACTTTGGATTTATTCTGTGGCTGACCGGTGTTGGGCATCTCCTTTCAACAGTGCTTTAAGTGTTTCTTGGTTGGTTTTTGCACTGTTTCTTCTATTATTCGTGGTTACTATAAACTGTCCTACAGCCTTGTAAAATTTAGACTTGTGCAGTGGGGCTTGCATAAAATTTTGAATTCTCTAGTCCATGTACTTAGATTGGTAAGTGTTCTGTCCACACTGCAATCAACTAGTGTGTGTGTGTTTTTGCACTTGTTTGTAATTAGAGACAGCATTTTACACCAACATTTTAGTCACTGCTACTACCATCCTCCTCTATCCAGACACTGTCCATGTCATCACTTATTAAGTGTTGTCCAACACTCTTCAAGTCAGACTTGTGCTGTGGAACTTGCAATCAATATGCAGGTCTCTAGTCAGTGTACTTAGATATGTAGGTACTCTGTTCTTACTGCTGTCAACTAGTGTGTGTGTGTGTGTGTGTGTGTGTGTGTGTGTGTTTGTGCACATGCTTGAAATTAGAGACAGCATTTTAAACCAACATGTCTTCCTTTCAATAGACTCTGCTGATGTCATCAGCTATATATGTCTCTCAAACATGCTCTGTTTAGGTCACAGGCTAGGTTTGATCCTTGGAGCATGTGACTCTTGTACCATGAGATATGTGGATGTGAAGTATTTCCATCAGGGCAGGGTAAGAAACTGGCCTGTAGACCAGGCACAAATCACCTCATCCTATATTATACAGAGTACAGTGATAGGGCTTTCAGTCTGGGCATGTACATCATGGCATGGTTTTCAGGCCCTGCATTTTCTTGTGGAGAAACCCCTGTGGTCTCTCCAGCTGCTGCACTTGTCTGCTGAGGTACATGCAAAAGGGAGCACTGTACTCTATTAATGTTCTCATGAGGGTTGCGTACAGTGGTGTTATGACATCCTTACACCTGTATATGATGGCTTGACTTATGAGGTGCACACTGTAGAAGGCTTTCCTTATGAGTGTGGAAGTTCAGATAGCTATATGTGTTCCCAGGTTTAGCATCACTGGGTTTGAGCCTGGGGGGGTGTTGTCAAAGTTGCAATTAGTAGGGAATTTCACATTGCAGAAGGCAAATATAATGACACATTTCACTTTGCTTTGTAGACCATATGGCTTTGGCACCAATCATTTATCTGCATTAGCCCCTCCTGTAATATGTAAATATCATTGCTGGAGTCAATGATTGCACCCAATATGCAATAATTAGGAAATTTTGCAAGCCAAAGGCCATATACTTTAGCCTGGACTTCCAAGAAATAGATTCCAAACAGTAAAGGACCCAGCATGTATCCTTGTGGTACTCCACTGGTCATGGCTCTGCTGGTAGAGGTTGTTTCCCCAACTTTCACAGTATATGTTCTGTGACTAGCCATCTATGACATATGAGTGAATCCCCAGCTGAGAGAGTTTCTCAATGATATCTAAGTGGAAGATTGTGTCAAAACCTTTGGCTAGATCAAGATAGGCAGTATGCACTGTCTTACCTTCATCCAGGGCTCTGGTGACTTTGTCAAATAAGTCTACTATGTTTAATAAGTATGATCTAGCCATAACAAAGCCATATTGAGTTGGGTCTGAAGTTTGAAGGTCACCTATGTCCTTGTTATGGCCTTGTGGATAAGACTGGTTAGACTTACAGGTCTATATTTCCCAGGTTTAATTGATGACCCGCCTTTGTGCAAGGAGAATTACTGCTGCAGTTTTCTACTCCAATGGAACTAAGCCAGTTCTCAGGCTATGGTGAAAGAGGATCATAATTTGGTCCGCTAGGTCCTATTTTAGATTGCTTAGTAAGTGATGCACACAGAACATACATAGCTGTTTGACAACACTGATGGCATGGGTTACATTTGTGATGGTGTGGATTGTGATATTTATGCCATGAACACCTGTCAACTAGCCTGGATTGTTCATAATGTCACATACAAGCATAGCAGTGTCCCTAATAACACCTACAGCAGATGTCACAGTGTGAGGAAGGTGTGCTTGATTACCCACATAAATTGCTGACATCTCATAATAGTTGTACAAGTGTGTTACTGCAGAAACATCTATGATCACTCCAAATCACACATATTATGTCAGAGACATGGGGTTACTGGTTGTCTTATTCTGATATTGTCCATGAGTGTGCATGCTTCAGTTTACTGTTGTCCATGAGCCTGTAACTATGTCTCCCACATGGTGAAGACCTCTGTTGACATTACAGTCATATTCAGACAACTCATTTTGCACTGCTTCACAATATGCAGCTAACCCCTATTGTATAAAACATAGGTAAATGTCCTCTCCATTGTACATGTCTGGATGCTCATATCACACAGACATCTTCTCCATTGTCACCACCTTGTGTGACAGTCACATAATATATATTTACTCTGGGCAGTCTGTATTGTATCATGTCTGGTATTTCTGCTATAAGTGTCTTCATTTAAATGCCCTACTCTGCTTTACATTAAGATGTTTAATCTTTCCACTTTCTCTGTGTTCATTCCTACAGTTCATCTCTGTGTCCCTATTAAATACACACACTTCCCCTGATTGTCTATTTTAAATGGCAGTCCATGTACCGTTATGGATCATTTAGACAACTTTTCTACAAGATACCTGAACTGGGATTCCACAATACTCTGCACTGTATACACTGTCCTTTAATGTGTTTGGACCATATACATTGCTATATTACTAACCCTGGTAATTACTGTGGCATTCCACACAATCCCACAGACCTAGTTTGCCCATTAGTAAACATATCTACATGTTTTTTGATATCCATGTTGCCTTACATGGTTTCCTGGCTGGCAATACTGTTGCTAGCCATGAAATTGCACTTGCTTACATTTAAATGTGGTATGCAGCATGAATATGTAATTACCGCAGCTGTTCACCAAGCAAACATGTAAACTCCATGTAGGCTTTATGCAAAGCTCACATGAAGTTTATTGAATTCCCAGGCTTGTTATAAATAAAAACATATTTAATATAAAGAAAAAATGTGCAGCAGTTGCTTTTAATTATTTGGGCATTAGTAGATAATGTATTATACAGAAATAATCAAGTCAGAATTATGGTAGGTGATGAAAGTAAAGCTAGTGATTCTATTCAGCACAATGTGTTGTGGGAACTACTGAAGTCATATAATATAGGGAACAAGATTATAAGGGAATGCATGACAGCATATTAATTTAATATAGTAAGGGCTTTGGTTAATGGTTGGTTAAGCAAAGAAATAGTGCTTTGAAAGGGTATAAGACAAGCCCCAGGATTCAGCAACTGTCCATGCAGGAATAACTTATTCCTGCATGGAGGGGACCATTCCTGTGCAGCATGGCAGCGTGCCATACATATATATGAAGGCGCACTGCCATGCTGTAATATGTACACAGGGATGTGTATGAGCACAGGGGGCATGTTTGAAAGCAGTGGTATCACAATACATGCCCCCTGCACACCAGAATTGTTGTACATCAATTTAAAATGAGCAAGATCGCTCATTACACCTTTCAACCCATTAGAGTGAGAAATCTGGACAAAGCCATAACAGACAATTGCAGTGACAAACCTAAAAATTGATAGAATAGCAGGTCTTGTATTAGCATGAAATTTGTGAAGGGTTTGAAGTCTAAAACCCACCCCTCACAACCCATTAGTGTAAGAAATCTGGACAAAGCCATAAGGGACAACTCTGAAATATTGCCATCACAAACTTAGAAAGCTAATAGAATAACAGATTTAGCATTAGCATGAATTTTCTGAAGGGTATGAAGTATAAAATGCAAATGTCTGTTATGACTGCCAAAAATCAATCTTCAATGATGTGCCAGACAGCCACAAGTTTATGAAAAGTGGACCAAGAATATAATTCAAATATCTGGACATACTGTGAAAAGTTATATGTCATCAACATTTGCAAAGCACAACCCCCAACAAATACATTTTTTTTCACATCTGTAATAAAGTTTAAAGTGTAGCTGCGTGGGTGTGCCCCTTGCTTAGCTATGCTTAGCCCAGCTTAAATAGCACGATAAGTTAAATAGCAATAGACCTCTAGCATAAACAGGGAAATAGTGTAGCGGTTAGAGCGTGTTCCTTGCATGTATATTTGTATATTTATGTAGAAAGAAATAAGCTACTGGCTAACTGTCAACATGGCTTCAGACCTTACCATAGTACCACCACTGCCCTGCTATCTTTTACAGACTGTATTAACAATAATCGTAACAATGGCTTTCATTCCTCTGCAGTATTTGTTGATTTATCCAAAGCCTTCGACATGGTTCATCACCAGCTGCTCTTGCATATCATGCAATCTCTGTCCCTTGACCCATTAACCATCAACTGTTTCAAATCTTACCTTAATAACAGAAAACAAACAGTTCTCTGGCACAATAATCTTTCTAATCTCCTCCCTATCTCCCTTGGTGTCCCTCAGGGCTCCATATTAGGGCCGCTCCTATTTTCCATCTATATTAATGATCTTCACTCAGCTATTCCTCATTCTACCTGCATTCAGTACGCAGATGACTCCACTATTATTTGCTCAGCTACCTCTCAAATTGAACTGCAAACCATAACCCAGAATGCATTTAACACTGTGGAACAATGGTTTATAAACCGCTGTCTCCTCCTAAATCCTAAGAAAACAAAACTGCTACTCTTCTCCCCAACACGTAAGTCCACCCCCATAGAATTTACACTTACATCTAACAATGGCACTGTTACCCCTCCAGACCCAACTACCAAGCTCCTAGGAATAACTATTGACAATAACCTCAACTTTGACACACATATTAATAGTACAATAAAAACAGTCAACAAGAAACGTGGATCCCTCTATAGAATCAAACCCTTTCTTACTCCAACAACCAGGACTGCTATAGCCAGAACTCATCTCATTTCTACTCTACTCTATGCCTCATCCATCTATACAAACCTTTCTAAAACCAACATACACAAGCTGACTGTATCCTATAATAATATTGCCAGATTTGCTGCTGCCTCTCCTTTCTGAACTCATCACTGTCTAAATCTTATACAACTCGATTGGTTAGAATTTCTGCAGCATCTTCATTTTTCACAGCTTACTATTGCCCATAAAAGACTGTATCAACCCTCCAATACTCATATACTCTCAAGCCTACTCACCCTCTACCATAATCCTAAAAACTTACGCTCTGCTAACAAACTACTGTTTAACACCAGCAGAGCTAACAATGTAGCAGGTGACTCCCTCTTCTGTAACACTGTTGGTAAGCTATGGAATCTTCTACCCACTGAACTTACTACTCTCTGCTCTCATAAACTTTTCAAAAAGAAGCTCAAGCTTCATCTCAAGAAACACTGGTTATGTTCCTGTATTATCCCTGACTAACTGCTGCTTCTTCTCACTACAACCACCTGCATCAGCTACCCTTCCCTTCTAAAGCTGCTTACTATGAATCCTGTGACTGAATTCTTCATAATTACTTCTTTATTATCATCTTTAACTGCTTTACTGTCGTATACATTGCATATATTCTTCTGTAGACTTTTTCATGACCATATTTTAAATGTGTTTTTTTTTCTATTATTCTGTAGACTTTTTTATGACCATACTTAAATGTTTTTTTATTATATATTGTTTCTATTCTATTTTTGGTCTATCATATGTTGTCTATTGTATTATTTATATTGTTTTGCACATGGAGCTTTTCTCCCCGGGCCTCTACTGAAAATGGACATATATCCAGCTAGACTAGCCCGGTCAACAAATGTAAAATAAAATAAATAAATAAATAAATGTATCCATTGAGGGTTTGAGCCTCACCAAAGCCATTTCAATCTTGTATGTAAAATCATTACAATTTTAATTTATTTGTATGTTTATGTAGAAAGCAACTTATATTTCTCAACCAGAGTAGTGTATTAGGCCCAGATGTGAGGTGTCAGTGTAATAAAGTTGTAAACCCCTATATAAACACAAGTGTCCCATGCAGTATAGTCACACAAGAATAAATGTAATGAAAGCACATTGAGGGATATCAGGGAAGGTAAACAATTTTATAATATGTAATGAATGCTGAATCAATCCCATACAGGTGGTAGTGCATAAAATAAAACATAAACAATGCTAAGCATTGCACAGCTATGTTGACCAGGCATAAGTATTGTGTAAATATGAATGCTAAGCAATGAGTAGCCTAAGTGGATTTGCCCATTGATAAGCAGTGCTGAACCTGCCCGTTTAACACTGCCAACCTTAGATAAGCAGGTTTGCCCATAGCTTAGCTTAGCTCAGCATATTCAAAACTGTCCAATCATGACAAAGGGAGGGAAATCATCTGTATTTAAACCTTGCAGGCAGAAATACAGCTCATAACTGGTTGTAGCTACCCACTGTAGGATGTATGGCAGGTGTTGGAGAGGGCATGTGCTTTTGGGAGCAGCGCTGGGGCATACAGGAGTCCAAGGTCATTGAAGGACTCCTTGTAAAAATTTATGACATGAGACTGCTGCAGGACCAGTACCAGGGCACCCAATACAAAGTGGAAGCCTGGGAAAATCTCACCCATGATCTTACCAGTACCACCGGTATCCCTCAGACTGGTGAGCAAGTCTGCCACCACTATGCTGACTTGAAGCAGAGGAAGAGGGAGATCTTGGAACAGTGGGTCCAAGAAGCACAACAGAGGGGTGATGTCCCAGCAGTGTGTAAGTATTCATACCAATAACTGTTTACCAAAGTCCAGCTTGTGTATGTGATGGATAGGTATGCATAAATGTTTCTCTATTTTCATTACAGCTCCAGCTAAGTGGGTTTCAAACCAGGAAGCCTATGCAAGCAGGTTGCAAAGGCTGTGTCGCAAGGCTGGTGAGTAACAATCTAGTTTGTTCTATTCATACCAAATAAATATAAAGCAGTAGAATGTCACCTGGCATTATTAAAATGGGTATGGTGTCTACTGAATAAAGTAGACAATAGTACAGTAATAGTCTCATATAGGTCATATATTAATAAAATGCAACTGCCTGTGAATAAAATTTGATACCCTGGACTGGTTGTGTTTACTCTGGTATGGTATGATTTGAAATGTGTACAGGTTATGCATAGTAACTATAACTCTAAAAGCATTAAACAATCAAGTCTCATCTGACAAAGTTAGTGCCTCTATAACACTCGTGAGTAACTGATATCACAAATGTCATGCACCAAGCTCTGATATCTGAATAGTAATGTTGTGTTAACCACTGTTTTCCACATTGTGACATGTGAACAGGTATGTATAGGAATGTATGTAAAAGAATGTTGTAAATACAAGGTCAGATTGTACAACAAAGAGAGAATGAGAAAGAAATAATTTAAGGCAAACACAGCAGTTTATCAACAGGTCCCTCTGATGAAGTACACACTTGTTATATTTTTAACAGAAACAGCCACGGCTGGAATCCCAAGAGTGGTAGTAAGCTGTATGCATAATTTCAACTAAGATTTCATGAAAATGTGTAGAAACAGTCAGATAGTATTAACAAATATTCCTTCCACAGGTCTTCCAGGTATAAAGTAGCTTTAAGAAGGCTGTAGTTATACTGTGTCCAACACCCATGATCCAATTCCAAGGCTACAAATGATAGCAAGATAAGTACATACACCAAGTGGTCTCCCCCAAGAAATATTCAAAAGTGTGATTCTGTCAGAGGTACTTGCCCCTGCTGCCAACAACCTGATAGAAATCAAGGCAGAGTGTGTCAGTAGTACATGCACACACACACACACACACGCACACACACACACACATGAACACACACACACACACACACACACACACACACACACACACACACACACACACACACACACACACACACACACACACACACACACACACGCACACAGTATGAGTGCACATATGTAACCTTGACTATGTGAATATGAGTAGAAACAGTCATATAGTAATAACAAACATTCCTTCCACAGGTCTACAAGGTAAGCAAAAGTATAAAGTAGCTATAAGAAGATAGTAATTATACTGTGTACAAACATACCACTGCCCAACCCAAGGACATAATTGTTGTAATAATACCTGTAGAGTAATGAGTAGAGCAATGATCATTAAAGCTGTGACCACTGCAGGAATCTATATTTGTTAACTGACATCTCTCTCTCTCCCTCACCTTATCTTCACCAATAATCTAAACACATAAATGAATGGTATGTTTTCCACCAAACCTACTGTTGGGACATGTGTTCTGTTCAACAAACATTAAAATTTCCAATTAATGTTCCCTGTTCAAATACTATCATTGGTGGTCTGTTGCTATCAATGTAACATGGATGCCGGTGTAATGCCTTCTGTGGTTCCATATATGCATGTGTTCTGTTTGCTATGCATATTTTCCAAATCTGTTATTTTGGGTTAATGGGAATACTCATGCATGCTGTTATAACTAATCCTGGAATGTGTTCACCATTATTAACCAACATATGTTCTAAAACTGCCAACACCATAGCATGTCAGGGAAGGCCGATCCCAGCAGATCTGCCTCTCCTGCCTCATCTGGCCATGGCACTCTGCCCCAGCACATCTGGGACCCACCCCAGGACGTCCACGTCCACTGGTCCTGCACCACCTTTGGGTGGAACCACCTCAGGGGATGGGGCTGGCTCTTGGGCACAGGCATGGACAGGATGCTGTCACCAAAAGCCAGGTCCAGGGTTTGGCGCATAGCGAGTGACAGAAGGAATTGGGAGATCTGCTACACCAGATTGAGGGGCACATAGTGTAGTCAAAGGGTCAGCCTGCCCCTCTTACTCAGCCCCCAGTACAGCCACCTTTGGGGCCATGAAGGTGCAGTGGTGACTGCCTATGGGTGGGGACGTTAGTCCCACTATATCGATTTGGGGGCTCGTGGGCTTCCAATTACTAAACACCCCTTCCCATCCAAGGTGTTTACCCTCATGTGTCATATACCACCCATGTATGCTATCTTGTCTGTCTTGTCTGTCTTCCTACCAACTTACCTCCCCAAATTTACCTACTATCCTTCCCCAACATCCCACTCTCTCCTTTAAAAAAAAGAAAAAAAAAAAAAGAAAAATTTGTGCCCAAAAAAAATCTGCCCCATACATAGGTGTCCATATCGCGCACACCTCCCAGCAACAAAATAACCAGCCCAGCCTTGAACCCAGAAACCTATACACCATAGCCATAGCAAATTACCACTACGCCACGTGAGCTGTAGAAAATAGGGTTGTCATTAGTGTGAAATCTACTAAAAAGGAAAACTGAGCAATGGTTATCAATGTACAGCTGTGGTTAGCTGGTGTATGACTTGCTTACATATAGCTACTAAATGTGTTTGTGCATTGGTAAGTGTCGCTAAGAAAAGTGTACTCAGTGTAAGCGCCTATATGTTTAACTGTGTTTTAGCTCAGCTTAGCATCACGCAAACCCACACAAACATGCTTACAGTTGCTGTGAAGTTCCTTATTCACTCTGCCTACGTCTGCCCAGCAACAAAATAAACAGCCTTTGTCAGTTTCAAATGCAGGGCCCTGTACACCATACTCACATCAGTTAACCAATAAGTCATCTGAGCTGTAAGATGTTGGGATGATTTCTCTAACATATCATGCAGAACAGTCAGTTTACCATAAGGAATGTACAATGTGGAAGCACTAAACATTCAGTGATATATATATATATATATATATATATATATATATATATATATATACATGTGTATGTATATATATATATATATATATATATATATATATATATATATATATGTATAAATATATAAATACTGTTAGATATATATATAAAGAGAGTATATATAGAGAGTGCACAGAGTATCAAACAGCCATTATTCCTGCAGTTGCCACCTTTTCAAATGGCTAGAGTCTGATTCTTTCCTAGAAATTATAATTATTGCATTAAAACATACAGCCACACTCAGTACAAAGGACATGACACCACACTGTTTGCAGAAATATAAATGTTTATTTGTGTAGTATTTAAGTTGTTTATGCCATTTCTTACAGCATTTAGGTGTTTGAAATACAAAATAACTGATTAATGCAACTATCAAAGAAAACGTATGATACATTCTTGGTCCTATCATCTCAGGTCATTTGCCATTTGTCAGTTTTTATCAGCTTTTATCAGCAGGACACAAATGCACAAAGAGGGTTTGTCTCTCGCAAAGAGGGACAGGTGGTAACCCAACATAATCCGCAAAAAATAAGATACTCTGCTGTCTTGGCCAATGCCTTCAAGTAGTACAACAGTAAAAAAAACACACTTACCTTGAAGACAAGAATCAATCAACACTTAGTTACAGATTTAGTTCAATAGCCTCCAATTACACTCTGTAGTTAACCCCCTCGGGGGAAAAGTATCAATTGTTACAATGTAAATGGATCCTTTACATAACAATGCTTAACTTCAAACTGTACTATCACACTGACAAACTGAACTGTGTGCATAACAGTAAGCTCTAACCCACCACTGTCCCCAATGTATGAAAATGTACAGCCATATAACTTTATGTTTCTTATTAGTAATATCCCTCACATTTTAACAGCCTAGGTTAGAAACATTTAATACCCCTCCCCCATAAGATGTCTTACAAGGGCATATAACTTTTTTCTGTATACACTGACCTCATGACTGTACAGAGTCCCACATGTTGTCCAGCTGTAGCCCTCATATATAGGGACCCTACCCCACAACATGTGTGGGAGTCCACAACATCACTGGAATGATAGCAGGAATGTCAGCACTAAATAATGATAGGCTATTTATTACCTGTCAACCTCTTACTGCATGACATCTGGACAAAGCCTGGCATATAAGTGGAGAACAGAGGCCAAAACACAGGGCCATATTTGAAATATTGCTGTTATACACTGTGAAAGTTGCTGGTGTTACAGGATTGGTTGCAACATACCCTTTCTGAGGAATATGACATCAGAAAAACAAATGGATGTTGCCATGTACTGATAGCAATCAACAGAGAGAATGCCACTGATTTGACAAAGACAACACCTGTGTGGGGAACAGACAAAATATAACAGCCAAGCCTCTGGCCATCATGTGGATAGCCCCACAGTTGAGAGCTTTGCAGACAGACTGCATTCCATGCAAAATCAGCATGTACGCACAAACCCTGTAAAACTAGCAGTATTCAAAGCATATAACAGCAATACTCACATCCGTCCCTAGATCTGGGACCTTATAAAAACATGTATTTGGCCTTTGTCCACAAGTCTTGCTGTAAGAGGTATTCCTACCTGCTGTCTGTAACACTGCTGCCCCCACACTTGAAGGATGTATTCCATACAGGCAAGATAAAGAGACAACGCCCACATGATGTAGACATTTATAGTAGTGGGTTGCTATGACATTGGCTACTGGAAGAACTACACAGCTGCCTGCATGCAATTAGCAAGTGGGGAACATCACTTGGTGCAGAGGCCATCACCCGATCATGAGAATTACCTACAAAACCCATGCTGCAACCTATTCAAACCAGCTCAATCCCTATAGTGGAGAGAGAGAAAAAAAATTAAAAAAATAAATAAATAAATAAAAATAATTCTAAAAAAAAAAAAAGTAAGACGTCAGCTAGAACACAGAAGAGAGCATAATAATAGCACGGGTATGTGAAACATGTAAGCATGTAACTGAATGCAGTACTTGGTCTGTAATAATGGGATAGATGATTTTAAAAGATTTATATGTGCCATCAAGACTTGCTGTAATGACGTCCTGCTGAACAACTGCTATGTACATAGCATCTGGCTCTGTCTCAGTGGGCCATACCTGTCAACTGTGCAGATCTTCACAGAATGTCAAGATTTACCCATCACAGTGTTTGGTCTGTTCCTCCTAACATCTATATTAGTCTGGCACATAGCTGGAGATGGAAGTCATGAAGTAATAGGTTCATAGGTTCATAGGTTAGTACTAGGCTAACTGCCCTTGCGAGTCATTTTATGCCTAGCCAGTTACCCCCTGTGAGATTTAAACCCTGTACCTTGTGTTTGTAAGGCAAACACCTTAATCATTATGCCACCTTCCCAACCCCTTGATGACAAACACTTGAGTTTCAGACCCTACCACTTTCAGAACAGTCATGGGTAATGCAAAATGTATTATGCTATAAACTTCATAGGTTTGTAACAGGCATATTTATGCTCTGTCCCTATATATACCCCTCTAATGTTAGGCTTTATCCAGATGTGATGCTCTAAGATGTGTTGAGGTCGGGTCACAGCTGAGGAGCCTGACTCACCCTGGGAAAGGACAGCTCACATATGGCAACCACTAGAGTGTCTGTCAAACAGTTGTGACTGTGCCACTGCTAGTCCAGTTAATAGGAAGTTGCCCATATCCATATGTTACCTGTGAATATGAGTATTATACATGTTTGTATTGTAAATCTAAGATTCCTATACAGGGCATGTGCATAGTAAAGTACTGTTGCAAATGTGTGTGTATCAAACTGCATGTGATATATTGAATTAATAACATTCAACTGTACAGTGTTCTGCCAGACAATAGCCGCAATTGTGACTGATATCTGTAGTCACATACACATATACTTATATGTCAGCTTTATTAATACATTGTCAATATTGATTTCTCTGTTGTCAACCATTGATGTGGACTATTGTCCAGAAGTCCTGGTATAACAGGTTGAGATGTATTATTGAGCTGCAAGACTGTAAATACAGTGTGCCATACTGACATAAAACAGAAATGTATACCAGGTATCCCCTGAGCACCTGTATGTATACGTATGTTCAGCTGAAAGGCACAAAAGTAATAACGTGTTACAAGCAGTCTGGAAAATAGGTTGTGCATGTTGTGTATGTCTGTAATATCAGTTTCACTGTATGCAACAAAATAAAATGTGTACAGCTACTGATTGTTGCATTGCCATGACACTGATATGGGTACTACAGCAGGGTTGATTATCAGGTAGTAATCACAGAAGTGTACAACTGTGTTATGACCCACTGTCCGTGCCTACCACTAACAGCTATATCAACACCATATACACTAGATAACCAAAGTGTACTCACCCCTGTTGGAATGCCAAGTTTGTGTGCTATATGCCAATGAGACCACAGAAAGTCATTTCAAAATGTCTCTCACCTCAAATGTGACCCATAACCTGTACAATTCTATTGAAAAAGAAGCAAATCTGTTTCAAGGAAGGTGAGCAACCACTGGCAAGTGAAAATGTGTTGTGATGTTAGAGTACAAACCAAGACAAATGGATGTTGTAATCATCTCAGCAGGTGTTTACATAACATATCAGTTTAAGGGTGTGCACACACATTCAACTGGCTTACTATACTGAGTATTATTTCCAATATGTTTTCACAGGGCAGATTGTTATGTTTTCTATTGAACTGAGCAGGCTATAGGTCACATTACAGGTTGAGATTGTGGTGACATGAGCTTTTGTGGAGTCATGTTTCAATTGCACAACTACCAGGCTTTGTAACATAGGTGTGTACAATTTATATCCACTGTAGCTATATGGAATCAGCAGTACATGACCTCTACAACCAGCCTCCACCAACAATAGAGAAATCCCCCTTGGTGCTTAGCGGCAATACACAAAGCACAGAATAGGTTGCTATAGTAGCTGTACAGGGGCACATAGGTGCAGACCACAATGTGGAAGTGAGTCCACCTCTATCTGAGCAAGAATGTAGGTTCACAGGTGACTTCCTGTAAGGGTGACTATGACTATAAATTGACATATCCACACCACCAAGGCCAATTGCAACAATATCTCCACATATGTAGTCAGTCTCAGAGGCAATAACACACCTCATACACACATGCCATGGATACAGGCAACCTGCATCAGACAGGTTAGGTGGGAACAGTGCCACCCTTTTCACAATATTTGTACAGGGGTATATGCACATCAACCATACTCTTGCCCGCATCAGTGGTGAGCATGTACATAATGCCGATTGAGGGCAACAACAGCAAGTCTTCATGGGACATAAGAACATCACAGTCTGCCTCCTACATGAACTCAGGCATGTGCTCACAGCTCCATCACACAGTACAGTCAAATACAGACTTGCCACCATCCACACACCATCCACATGGAAGATGGCCACTGTCATCCTTCTACAAAGAAATGAATGGAAAATACAGGATTATTGAATTAAGTGTCCAACATTGGGGGAATTTGACAGGTCAGGGCCAGGAATATAATGCAAGATGCCAAAGCCATGATAGCTTACAGTGTTATGGCATAGTATGGATTATTTGTAATATCCACTGTTGATGTGCAAGTGGACAACCATATGATGTCCTGTGACCGTTTTTCCTGTTTATGTCTTACAGGTAATATGCAATGTCCACGGCTCCCAGAATTCACCAACATAGAGAAGGAGACCATCATACAGCATGTTCAACATCATTACAGCATCCTATCCAGTCACAGAGCCCAGGATCTGCAGGAGAGGACTGCCCTGTGATCATGCTCATCCACAGGGTAAACAATGTCGACTTACACAGCTGAAATTATTAGCAGGTGCAACATTGTTGCACTGACCTCATCTACCAGGCCCATCAGCGTGCAGCTGCCATTGCAAGGGACTGGCTAGCCACAGAAGGGGGTCAGGCCATCCAGCCCCCGCTGACACATGCTGAGGAGCTTTTCACCAGCCTTGGGGCACCCACCCGCCAGACAAGCCATCAAGCTGAATACACCATTGTGGAGGTGGATGCCACATACACAATGGATGAGGAGTGTGCAGGTAAGGCTCCAGTGCACACTACTAGAACACTGTTGCTTATTCATTTTTATAAGATAGTCTGTTGCTGGAGTATAGAAATGCACAAATGTGCATAATTCTTAGTACTGTGGTTTGTCCTGTTGATGTGCTGAAATGCTGTTTCCACCCTGTACCAGTCCCACAGGTGTGGCTACTGACATTACTTCTTTCACACAACTATGTAGGTCCCTCGGGTATACAACTGGGACAGCAGCCTGAAGCTGGTGAGTATGGAGTTCTTTTGTTCAGGTTTGCCAATACAGTGGCCATATTAAGGCTATGCTATTTGCCATGCACACATTTAACACACCTACCCATAATGCATACTGTACATGTTCATTTTTGTTGGTGTTAACTGCACTGCATCACAGTGGTCACCATGGCGGCATATCTGAAGAGTATGTAAGATTCCTGCAGTATACCTCACAACCTGTCAGCGCAAGATGTGCAGATATAGATAAACAAAATGGTGGCACAAATGGCCTACAGTAGGGATATGTATGAAACATTACCCTTATACAGTGGATAAAACAGTATATACACCACTATTACAATGGCAACTGTTACTGATATATACAACGGCTGACCACAATAACGAATTCCACATCTTTTACAACCTGTAATGTGATCCTAACATGAGCAATGAATGTGTAATATGGAATCCTATATTAGGACAACAAATATGGGGAATACAAACCTTACAAATCAATGGAATCATATGGAGTGCACACACTCCAAATAACATATTGTGGAGGCAGCTTGTGATGTACTGACAGCAGTCACTCTTTTTGAGTGCACATCTGCCATCAAGTACAGGGCCTCAATGCCACACCAAGTAATGGTCTGCTGTCCAAGAAATATGTCCATGACAATTGCCCAGTCACCTGCAACAGAGGCAGCCATGGCTTGCACACATCTTACAAACCATGAAATAAATCCCATATCCAAAAGGTAGTAGCCAGGAGTTGGAAAAGTAACCTTACCTCACTGTTGCATATACCATGGCAAACAGTGCAGACAGTTATCTAGAGGTGTATGAAATATGGGACAACAGTGATGCAGAAAATAAACAGATTCCCATCCAAAACAGATGACAAAACATGTTGCAAACTGGTCATTGAGGCTACCCAGAGACATGCAGCAAAACCAAAGGAGTTGCAGGTATGTTCAGCAAGTACTGCCTGTGCAGTACCTGTGTTGACAATCGCCTGGATTCTCCATATGTGTGGCCTATGGGTTAGGGTAATCGGACAGAAGATTTGTCCCACATGAAACATCATCCAGGCCTCTGTACAGGTAGCATAAGCATAACGTCAAGTCTCCCAAAGGCAAGTGCTGCAATGTGTAATGGTATCATGAGACCAACGCTCAAACCGACAGACAGTATTCATAAAGATACATGTGGTGCACAAGCAAAACCTCACCCAACCTCAGGGCCACCATCCCCAACATTTAGCTTGCTGGTGCCAGTGTACACCTTTAGGGTTGCTGTTCATTAGCTGGAGCTAGGCTGGTAGACATGGTGGGTGACATTTGGAACACTGCAAAATAAAGCTCATGTCTGGCCCATAGTTGCCAGGCATTTGCAATAAGGCAGAGGATTGGGAGGGGTGTCAGCTTGAAATATAACAGTGAACTGAAGCATACATCCAAAGCTAGCTAATAATAGCTGTATCTGAACACAGTCAAGGTTATGAATTGTGCCAAACATAACCCAGACTCTACATCAATAGTGAAGCCACTGTGTGACCTCCAAGGGCTGTGCACATGAGCTGACCTTGCAATCTGGCAAAGTTGGGGGACCTTTGTAGGGCAGACAGACAAAATAATGCCAAGTAAGGATGGGCCATGCTAGTATACCCCTTCCAGGAATAGTGACTGCTGTAGTTCACTTAACAGGTGCTTCCACAAACCATTGTGTTAAGGGTGTGCACACTTATGCAACCCACATATTGCATGCAACTCATTCAGCATCTCCATGACTAACACATTTGTTTGATACTGCATTGAATTGCATAGGTCATATGTCACATATCAGGTGTGTGTAATGTTAACAAATGCAGTATTGTGGCCCCGTTGCATATCATAGAAGAGGCTGGCATGTCAACAGGGGTGTGTACACTCCTCATATCCACATTAAGCTTTGAAGGTTGTCAGTGTATCCAGATTTTATTGCACATACATGCACTGCTGATGATGAGAGCTGCAAATCAAAAGTCAGGCATTAATTATTGACATCTGTCCTCATATCATCCCAGGTATGTGTCAGACAAACACATAGGGGCTGTGAGCAACAGAGCAACTATAACTGCCACACATATACACATTCAACAATGGTGTGTACACTCATGAGGTATGGTGCACAGTACATGCCAGGGTGCTGTACAGGTACAAAGCAATAATTTGTACATGGGTGCAGTGTGTTCCAAGGGGCATCACCTACTAACACAACTCATGCATCACAGAGATGTATATTGTTGGTAACAAGGATTAGGAATGTCTGCAGTGCATGCTGTTGAGTGCCATATGTCATGCATGTCAACTGTTGGGTAATGAGAGGTCTGTGTAATATCTTTGTGCCACCTCACCTGTAAGTGTGTGTGCGCACACGTGTGTGTGTGTGTGTGTGTGTGTGTGTGTGTGTGTGTGTGTGTGTGTGTGTGTGTGTGTGTGTGAGCATGTGTGTAGAAGTAAACCATAATGTCCTGCTCTTAATTTACATTTCTTGTCTGCCCATCACAGGTGGCGAGGTGGGTCAGGGTCCCTCCGGCAGGCAAACTGATGTTGGTGTCCATACAGAATCTGACAATGATGAAAGGCATAGTGAGGCACAGGCAGAGTTGTCAGGGGCTGAATCTGTGTCACTGGTTGCCATCCCACTTGTATCCACCCCATCCCCGCACACAGTCACAATGCCCACACATACCCCATCACCAGTGGTCATAGATGGAGAGTTGGCAGGTGGTGGCATGGGACAAGAATATGTGGTGACTATGGCAAGTGTGTCTGTACACAGCAGCCATAGCCAGATGACCGGTGAAGTCCCACACAGGCAGATGTACAGGAGTGGGCGTAGGAAGGCTGCTGGCCATGATGCCCCTGGCAGAAGTGCCACAGCAGGTGCCACCAGACACATGTTTTGGGCCACCATGGAGGCACAGGCACATATGGAATGTTACAATAGAGATAATCTGAGGCTCCAGAGGGCTACTATTCCTGCTGTACGTGACTACATCCGTGGTCATGCAGATGCCCACCATTATTTTGCAGAGGTCACGGACAGTTTGTTGAGATGGTGGGAATCCTCAACCGTGTGGTGTCTGTGGTAGAGCATGTGGTTGGAGTAGGGTGTAGACCACATGGACGTAGGTCAGCAACACCAACTGGTGGAGGTCTATGTGGACGTGCAACATCTCATGCCCACTCCCATAGTGGCAGTACCAGCGCCAGCACTGCAGGGGGGTGCAGGCCACACCACAATGCAGCAGGCCACGTGCACATGGTCCTGACCAGCCTAACAGGGATGCAGATCCAGTGGACAATTGTCATCATCAGGGGACAGTACCATATCTTGGCTTCTGCCTGATGATGTCCGTGCAACCCCTGGCAGGTGCAGTTCCCTTGTCCATGGCCGGACACAGGGAAATGTACACTCTGACATGTGCGATCCGCAGATGTCCAACATACCCCTGTATAAGTTCAACAACAGAAAATATCAGATCCTAGACTCTCCACTCAAGAAATCCTTAAATTTTAATATCAACTTAAAGTGCGATAAAAATAGCGATACACTTTTCGTCAAGACTGATGTCTTGATGAAAAGTGTATCGCTATTTTTATCGCACTTTAAGTTGATATTACAATTTAAGGATTTCTTGAGTGGAGAGTCTGGGATCTGATATTTTCTGTTGTTGAACTTGTCGGAACATTTTCTTGGATACCCCTGTATAAGGCAGCCACACAGCATAACTGTGTGCATAAATACACACACACATCACCAACACAGCTAGGGCACCTCCATACCTACGCACGCTACATCTGCACAGGCCATTTAATAAAGAACCCGCTATCCCGCACACATGATGTCAACAAAACAGCTCAGCCTACGCCTCTGGAAAACCCACACCACACCCTGTGCATATGATGATACCTGTGCCACATCCCTGTCATCCATACCATCGATGCAGGGACATGCTAATATGGTTCTGATGCACAGGGTGAATGTACTAAAGTTTAGCAATATAATACTGTTTAAAGTGTTGTCAGCTGGAATGTTTAATGCTTACACATCAGGGTGTGTAGCTGTCCAGCCATGATGCATTATAGCTGTTATTAACACTGACTGCATGCGGTCTCCATAATATATTCTGTTTGTGTTCTAGGTGTCTGTGTGTGAGGAGGATGTTGTTCTGCTGTCCTTTCCTACAAGAGGTGTGGCGCTGTGATAAGACATTGACTGTGTCATATTCTGGGTACAGCTGAGCACAAGTAATAGGTCTGTATAGCAGTTACTCCATGTGCCACATGGCTGATAGGTCTGAAGGGTGTATACAGGTGAGTGCATGGTGGCTGATGTAAGCAGCTCTTCTACAGTGGACAGTGGTAAGTGTACTAGGTGGCACACACTGACTGTTTGTGAATAACTCACACATGGAGTCTTTTATGTTGATGCAATACACAGAGAATACTGTTCACATGGGTGCACTTCATTTTGCAGAGACCTCATTTTGGCCTATGTAATTCAACCAAGACAAAATTGTCAAAACATCACATCAGTAAATAATCAGTCCATCAAATTTAATTTCATTAAAAATGGTACTGGCATTGTATATGTCCTTTTCCCCAATGTAGTGCCATCCTGGTGTTGGTATACATAGGTGAGCTGGTGTGGGGGGCACAACCCCCTACTTTGGAGGGTGCGGGGTGGTGTAGAATCACACATAGTGTCATTAACAACTACTTGATCTCTTAACATAAACTGTACAGTATAAAAGCACACTAAGCAGGGGTATATACACAACAATACTCCCAATGTAGGTGGCTGTGCCCACAACAACCACATCCAACTATATATACCAACTCCAGTATCACTGTACAGCTGTACAGTGGGGAAAAGGGCATTTACACATCCAGTA
>NC_056740.1:508331684-508359184 GCF_019279795.1 Protopterus annectens | reverse complement strand
ATATCTATCAGATGCCTGCATCCAAAACATGACACAGCCAGTCATGGCACTCCACAACAACTATGGGTATTACTATGTATCCATGTGGGTGTGAATGACTTGACAAGAGACATGGATGAACTCTCTGATTATGTGGTCCAGGCAGGTGTGACAGTAGCCCTGGGCAGTGTACCACTGTCAGCCAGAATGATGCTGCAGTACTATCAGCAGATTGACTGCAACATTGGCTTACAGGTAGAGGATGCAACAACCTTGACCTGTGTTGACTACTTAGATATGAGACTGTTGCTCATCCAGAGATGTCAATCCCTGCATGGTGAGATTCACACAGGCTGTAATCAATGTGGAACTCAACATGTCAGCCACCCCCCCCCCACAAAGGTAACCACCTTGCAAAACCTCTCCAAAGCTAGCTTTGCAGCCATGAAAACAGGGGTGAATGTCTTTACTGCACCCATGGCAATGGGAAATGGCTGCATGACTGTGGAATCATACACATATGCACTGTACAAAAGGATACACCAGAGCCAAGTGAAACCAGACACTGTCCTCCAAACACTGGAAGACAATGTCATGGTTCCCTGCCATTACAAAAGTGTACATCAGAAGGAGGATACTGTTGCAGAAAAAAGTGGTGTCCCATAACTGTTGAACTCCCTTATTAGCCTCAAACACAACTTTGGATCCACATGGAATCCCCTATGGGCATCTATGATGGTGGAGATGCAGCAGACATATACAACAGTAACATCAGCCTTTCATAGTTACATCAACAACCTCTAGAGCATTAAAATTGCTTAAGTGCTGCAAGTTACTGCACAATGTTAATACCTATCCTGAGACAACAGATACTGGCCACAGTCTTGGCAATACATTTAGTGGCAGCTTTACCCCTCTCTCCGTCCACAAGTGAAGTGTTGAGTGAATGTGTTCTCACATGCTGTATCCCGTTTCTGCTCTAGGTGTCTGTGTGTTACCAGGATGTGGCCCTTTAGCATAACCATAGGGTATGGCAATGTAGTGACAAATCCACCATGTCATAGGCAGGGTACAGTATGTGCACAGAAACCTCAGTTTGTATCACAGTGATTGTATATGCCTCACAGATTACAGGGGTTAGGGTTGTACACAGGTATATGTTGATTTACATTTGTTGTAGAATGGCGAATGGTAAGTGTTGTGGTTTGGACACACCTCCGATTGCTAATAACCACAGCCACAGGGGATATTCATCAAACAAACACACAGGGATTACTATTCACACACACACACACACACACACACACACACACACACACACACACACACACACACACACACACACACACACATTTGCCAGTACTGAGATCCATAGGTTCACTGCTTCATAGGTTTGTAGTAGGTGAATAGGCCTGAAGGCTGTACAAGGCTAGCCCAAGGAATACTCTGGCATCAGACCACATGAAAATAGTCCCTAGTGTGGCTCAGGAGTATAGTCACTGGATTGGTCCCGAGAGGTGGGTATTGCATTCCCCATCCACTCATACAGATTTCTATTTTAGGTGGACAGTGTCTGAGTTGTGCACATGTCCAACATGCATGTTCTTTGAAGTGTGGAAATGTGCTTGAGGTCTCTGGGACATGTTGTGTGGATAGACTGGTATCGTCAGAAGTAGCATTCCTGACCTTGTATGTTGAGACCTGGCTATGTGCTTGACGTAGTGATTGCATCTACATAGTCAATATAATATGGGGATTCATTGCAGTTATTGGTGTCTGTCCATACAGGGCATGTGTATGAGGTATGGTATTCCCTTTATGGGGTATGTTTGTAGACTCCACAGTTGTTGAAGGTGTTCAATGCAGAATATAGCAAAAGGGCCACTGTACACATTGATTGGGCTACTGAGAGGATGGAACAGGGTTCCATGTCCTTTTACTTACTGCATAACACACACTCGGAGATGTAACACATCAAAGTACTTTCTGATGTCTTAAGAACAAATACGGTTCGAGGATAAAGTTGAGTGTAATAAAAATGGAGTATGAACTAAGAGTAAAAACATTCAACAACACATCAATAACTCCAGTTTAATGCTAGAAAGTTAAAAAGTAAGCACTTTTGTGACCACACACTATCACTTCATCAGACAAACAGAATATTTTATATTACACAGTTATTGCTAGTGCCATGGAGCATATATGTTAGACAGCAGTCCAAAGGTATCTTTGAAGGTGAATGACATTAGCTACAGTGCTAAAGGAGGGGTAAGGAAAGTGTAGTAAGTGTGAATGACCACAAAAGCAGGTGTCAAGAAGGACACACACACTCTATCACACAAACACACATTTTTTCAGTTGCCAAGAACAAGGTTAGAACTCCTACCTAACCAGTTTGTGACTCTATAGTATTATGCAGTTATCTTAAGCACCATGGAGCTTATATGTTAGACAACTGTTCAAAGATATCTTTGAAGGTGGGTGACATCAGCAGCAGTGCTAAAGGAGGGGTAATGGAAGTGTAGTAACTGTGAATGACCACAAAAGCAGGTGTCAACAAAGAAACACACACACTCTCACAGAAACACACACATTTTCACAGTTGCTAGGACCAGAATTAAAATGCCTACTTAGCTAGCTTGTTACACTATGGTATTATGCTGTTATTGCATGTGCCCTGGAGCTTATGGGCTGAAACTTGGCCAAAGGGTTATTTCAAGGTGACTGACATCAGTAGGAGTGCTAAAGTGAGTAGGAGGTGTAGTGAGTGTGAATGTCCTCAAAATCTTTCTTCTCCAAACACACACACACACTTTAACGGTTGTCATGTCTGGGATTAGAACTCCTACCTAACTATTTTACTACACTACAGTATTTCACAGTTATCACAAGTGCCACAGAGGTTATAGAGCTGAAACTTGCCCAAAGAGGAGCGCCACAGAGGTTATAGGGCTGAAACGTGCCCAAAGGGTTATTTCAAGGTGACTGACATCAGCAGGAGTGCTAACATGGGCAATGGGAAGTGCAGTGTGTGTGTGAATGGGCCATAAGTCTTTCCTCTGGAAACACACAAGCACACTCACTCAAACACAACTTTAGATTTGACAGGACTGAGTTTACAAATGCTACATGAATACTTATTTGTACTATAGTGTTACACAGTCATCACAAGCACTGCAGATACTATAGGGCTGAGGGTTAGCAAAAGGATTGACATCAGCACATCATGTGATATAGGCCAATGGGATGTGTACTGGATGGGACAGACCTCATAATGGAATTCTCTCTGTCACTGTCTGTTCTCCCTTCCCCACATCTCTGTGTCTGTATGTTTGACATATTATAGTCTGTTGGCCTTAAATATGTGTGGGTATTCCTATCCAATGTGTGTGTGAAGCATAAATGGTGTACAATTTGGTGTGTGTACACAGACATCTGCAAATGACAGATATGTATGGGCCACTGTGTTGTCGGACATGGGCTTAATTTCTGTAAGTGTAGGAGCATGCCCAGCATGATTTTCTGCACTGAGTGTGTGAATCCATTCCATGTAGGATTGTACTCCAGTCCAGGGTTTGGTGTTCTACACCTACAGCTAGCAACTTGTTTCTGCAGGACATCTGTAGATAAGGTGACAATATGGAGTCACAATGGGCGAAAGATAGGGGGATACTGTAACTATTGCTGTCTGTGCTGCTTGTGTTACATGGTTGGTGTTAGAAGAGATATTCAGACATATGTACTGTTTTACACTTTGATGTAGTAAGTCATCAACTACTGACAGATATAATTATTTGCTCACAGTTATTTACTGGGGAATTACAAGATGAATGAAGCTGAGTCCAGTATTGTGGGCTGCAGCCTACACATTCTTGCACACTCCTGCCAATCTAGAGGGGTAGCTACAGACACTTGCTGATGGGTCTGTGTAAATGGTCCAGCACCTTGGTGGTATGGTGGCTGATGATCCCCTTCTTGTACATATATCAACTTAGCAGAATGGCCATATCCTGCCATGGCCATACCTCTCAGCTGTACAGATTCACCCAGGTTACTCAGAGGCAGAGCTCACATATCTGGTCAGTTCCCCTTCACATTGTGGTTTATGAGTAGGTTTGTAGCCACCCATTAATGAGTTTGCAGGCAATTGTAGTATGGGCACACATCAGTGTTTCAGACTTCACACACTGCATGATGTCCAGGCTTCTACATCCCCTCCCTCTGTTATTCTACCCTCTTCCTATTATGCAGGTGATATCTGAGAAGTATCCCTGCAGTTGGCCCTTCATCCCAGCTGTATTTATGGATTGGTCCACAGTTCTTGCAGTAGGACATGGGGGCATGCTACTGAGATTTGTCAGCATGGCTTTGCATTTGCATTTGTAGTCTGTTGACTGTGTTAGGTTGTTAGTTAGGCAGTACGGGTGAGGCACAGGCCTTTGACAGAGGACTGTAGGCCATTTGGTAGTGATGCAGACCATCTGTATCATTCCAGTGCATTCTGTCACTCATACATTCCCAGGCTGTGAGCCAGTGAATACCCTGGGGTGACAGGGTAAGTGTGCCAGGTGTTACTGGCAATACTTCCTGTCCATATTGATCCATTGGTCTGCATGCAGGCAGGGTGCTGCTTACAGCTAGGGACACACCTGCATAGGACACCTCTTCAGCATGCTGCATTCTGTGGGCATTCCCATACAGAAGTGTGGTCATACTGCACTCATTCCCAACAGCAAGGATATAAACTGTGATAAACCTGTGTCTGATGGTGGGGTGAGATGAGTGCATGTGTGATATAGCAGCTGCTTGCAGCTGACTCACAGATATACCTGGGACATTCCACTTATGCTGCCTTATGCGTGGATATAGGCAGTCTCTCATTTCATTATAACTGTGCCGTTTTTGTGGTCGGCCAATGATTGGCCAGACTACACCAGTATTCCATACAACATAGACAACTAATGTGCTGCTAACCTGTATGTACAATTCCAATGTTATGTGCAGTTGACAGTTACATTATATGCACTCTGTCTAGGTTACTTCCACCTGTGTACTGTGTGTATGTATGGTCCAACATTTATGGCATGTACATCTTTCAGACAGTGACAGATATTAACATTTGGACAGTCAGTATGGGTGACTGCTGACATGGGTATCGCTGAGAAGCATTGTGGTTGGCACTGCAGTTGTCGGAACAAAGCCCTGTCGACCAACAGTACTGCCAATAGGCCACTGAGACACAACCCTCCAGGCCTAGATGCTGACCAACTCTATACAATATTGAACACACAACTTAACAGACAGACTCTTGCATATTGTACACATGCAACAATCTATTCTGTAGATTGGGCCAGCTCGGGCAATCTGTGCTCCACTGATATTACTCTTCACACTTACATGTTACTGCATTTCTACATAGGATTGTGGGGGGAGGGCACACCTGACAACTTTGAACATTTGCTATGACTGTACTGGTATTTCAGGTACTCTGTTGGCTTCAATTTCATATTGTATTCTAACCTGTCATGCAGACTGGAAGCATATCAGTAGAGTACAGATCTTAGGTTTTATTGCCCTAAATTTCAGTTTCAGACTTATTTCCCTTCAGAACTGACATACATCTGCCAGCCCTGTTGTAATCCATCTGTGTAGGTCTGGAGGGGGCTGTTCATCACTGTCATCATTTGGAGGCCTTAGCCCAGCCTTTCTTTATGATCATCTACACCTGTCCTGCTGGCTGGGGCTGGTGGTGGGTATGTGAGATCACTGACATGCATGTGTGTGTCCTCTTGACACTCACAGTTATTTCGGCCACCACATGTACTGCGGTGGGATTTGTCACCTTGTCTAGTACTGCCTAGTATGTTGACACCAGTATTTGTTACAGATCTCATGCTGTCCATATAGGTGTCTGCTATCTCCTGCCATCCCATTCAGCCACCCGATTCCCTTGCATGCTTGCATCCATACGATAGCTACAACTATCAAAACATACAACTCCACTTGGTAATTGATATGAAGAATGACTTACCTTGTGGCTGGACTAGTATTGAGGATGGTGCTGGAGTGCTGACTATGTCGGAGGCACATAGTACACTTCCTATACATGGTAATGCACAGGTAGTGTCATGTTTGGCATCCCTTTTACTGTATGTGCTTGTCAGAGAGTGGTGACATTCACTGGGTCTCTACCATGTAAGTGTATGTGCTATGCATTGCCCCTTTGCCAAGGCTTGGGCATACTAAGCACACCTTCTTCTGACTCAGGTAGTTCCTCCTCCGAGTCACTTTGTGCCTGTGATGGCCTTGGCAATGGTGGGGGGCTGTGTGGCCTTGCCCCATGCTGTTCCTGCTGCAGCTGTTTCTGCAGGATCATATTGTGTAACATGGCACATACATTGAACATTTGTGTACATGTAGCTGGAGAGTACTGCAAGGCTCCACCGGATATGTCAAGGCAGCAGAACTATGACTTGAACATCCCAAACACACGCTCTATAATGATTCAGGTTTGTGGGTGTGCCTCATTATGGAGTTCTTGTTCAGGTTTGTGTGCATTTCTGAGGGGTGTCATCTGCGACGGCTCCAGTACGTAGCCAGCATCCCCCACTTGGTGGCCATATCGGATGTCCCCAATAGCAAATGACTGGTACAGCTGTGAGCAATGCCAGATGTGGGAGTCATGATAGCTTCCAGGGCTGCCAGCACACACATTCATGATAATACCCTGGGCATCATATATGATCTGGCAGTTGATGGAGGGAAAGCCCTTGTGGTTTATGTAGACCCTACCCCACTCACTGGGTGTTGCTTTGATGTGTATGTGCATGCAGTCTATAGCACCCACTACCTTAGTGTAGTCTGCTATTTGGTGGAAGAGATGCATATTGCTGGTCAATGCTTCACGGGTGTTGAGGAACTATATGTGCTCACCGGCATGTGCTGACATGGCATCCAGGAACTGGTGGAGTACCCTGGATGCTGATTCCTGTGAGATCCCCATGATATCCCCTGTTGGCCTTTGGAAAGTACCTGTGGCTAGTATTCTTAAGCCTACACATACCTTGGTATCCACTGGGATGGGTTCCCCTCTGTTGGTTCTGTGTGTGAAGTGGGGTCGGCACAGCTCAAAAGTTTGCTGTAGAATGTCCCTGTGCACCCTATAGCGCTCCACTATCTCCAGCTCTTGTAGCCCCTGGTAGGTTACCCTGGGTCTGAACACTCTTCTCTTCCTCCTCACTGTGGGATGGTCATCAGCATTCACATCCTTACCACCCTCAGCCTCTTGCACCTATTGATGTATGAGAGTGACAGCAGCCCCTAACATTTTGTTAGTTTTGTCAGGTAAAATTTCCCCATCTGTGTACACCAGTGGTGTATGGTTTGTGGGAAAAAACAGACTGAAAGGTGTTTGCATAGTTTATAGTAGTGTACTGGACGGCTGCCTATGTAATTGGATGATTCTGATACATTTCTCCTGATAGCTATGCTAGTTCTCCTTGATTGCATTCCTACTGCTGTTTTCCCTTCCCATTGCCTTCTCATTTAAGCCCTGAGGTGTGCCGCACATACCCAGTGCTCAGATGTCAACAGTGCTGCTATTTCCTCTTTTTTTTTATTGTTTAAAACCTGGTACATGGCACACACACCCGTTTAAGCAAGGGAAATAGTGATCAACAATGTGAGACACACCCTCTTCCTTAGCTGTGCTTAGCTAAGGGCAAACATGGGCCACAGAGCTCCAATAAGCTTACAGCATGCATGACACATCCCCTTATGAGGTCATTCACTTCTTCTACTTATACAATGGTTTTGCTGCACCAATACATTTGAGTGCAAGCTGAGACTGAGAGGAAATCTATGATTCAGTATCAGTTTCCTCATTTACATAAACCAGAATGCTAATTCATAGTTAACACACTCACACTGAGCCTTCCCCTTTGCAATCGCTATTCTCTGGTATTGTTGTTTTATGCATGCCATTGACTATTATGGCAAAATGCTGATTTGTGTACAGAGGCTTATTTCACCCTTTTTTTATTTTCGTGATGATCCCATTTGCGCACCACTACCCTATGCTTAAAGGCCAAGATTGGTCAAAAAAAAAAAAATTGTTTTTTTATAACATTTCAACTATTTTTCATGCTAATTACCATATAATTGGCCATTGGCATGCCTAATACATTGAATACATGCGTTCTTTCGAGCTGTCATGCCTCCATTTTGTAATTTGCAGAAATGTATTCAATTAGAAACCGAATACATTTCTGCAGGTTACACTATCCCTGCACAGATGCCTGCCTGCTTCCTGGATTGCTAATTCACCTCATTTGCATGGTTTTTACCAGCAAATGAGGTAATTAGCATATGTTAGTGGTGTCTGTGCGGGAATAGTGTAGGCGTGCTTGTTCATGTCTCGTGGGCTCATTCCTGGATTGCTCATCGGCCATATTGCATGCAGCAGCTCTGACACTATTCAGGCACTCCATGCAGAGCTTGCTGAATCCTGGGGAAGGAACTCCCTTGAGTAGTATAATATTTTCTCTAGTAAAGAATGTGATTTCCACATTTATAAATAAAAAATGGAAAAGATGAGCTACATATCTAATGAAGGGGTAGTCATACCAATTTTGTTATCTTATGCAGATGATGTTAAAATTACAGCAAAAATAGTTTTGGTTTGTGTAGAACACTAATGATTTTACAAGATTATTTAAATGTAATAGATTTAAGAATAAGTAAAAGAAAAGCCAGGGATTAGGTTTTGATGGTATGTTGGGGGGTGTTAACTTTAACTTAAAAAATATAAAAGTACTTGGGATTTGTTTTGGAAAACAGGAAATACAATACAGTTATGGAAAGAAAAAAAAGAAAAAAATGATTTATATGTGTAGGTTTTTGAAAATGTTTAGATTGTCCTTTAAAAAGAAAATTTCATTAATTCTATTCTTTTAGCAAGACTCTCATATTTGCCAAATGTCTTTAGCATGCTTGTTTTGTTTGAGAACGATGTTCATAATATTTTTTTTTTCATTTATTTGAGGTTCTAGATTAAACCAAGTAAAGAGAGCTGCATTATATGTTAAGAGAAAAGATGGGGGTTATGACTGATTAATTCTGTAATCTATATAGCATCATTGCAATTATTTAAAATATCATGATGTTTAAAGCATAATGATGATTTGTCACTAGTACAAATATTGAAATTTAAGTATAAAGAGGAATGGGTGGCCACGGTGGTGCAGCGGTTAGCATTGCCGCCTTACAGCAAGAGGTTCTCTGGTTCAATTCTCGGCTGGGGTGCCTTCTGTGCGGAGTCTGCATGTCCCCCCTGTGGTCGCGTGGGTTTCCTCCGGGTGTTCCGGTTTCCTCCCACATCCCAAAGACATGCAGTAGGTGGATTGGACACTCTAAATTGGCCCCAGGTGTGAGTGTGTGCATGTGTGTGCCTTCTGTGGAAGGTTGGGCACTGGGCTGGAAACTCGACACCATAAAACTCCACTGCCAATCATGAGCAGATGGGTGAGCCACTGTGGCGACTCCTAACCGGGAAAAGCCGAAAGAAGAAGTATAAAGAGGAATGTCATATATTTGGAATAATAAAAGAAAGAGGTTATGGACCAATTATGAAATAAATAATTACCAAGCAAAATTTTTCTCATGGAAAATAAAACTTGATAAAATAGAAAATCATAGAAGAAAATGGTACAATAATGTTATGAATAAGTATTTTGTGTATATCCATGGAGAGAATTATCGAGAATTAAAGTTGCAGCAATACAAGCTAAAATATCAAGCTGTAAAGAAATGGGTGAATGCCATTTGTTTAAAGGAAACTAATTATTCAAAAGCTTCCATTGAAGGCAAATATGCCATATAAAATGAAAAAGGGTAACATTTGTCTTTATTGTAAATAATTTGAGACTAGTAGGCATGTTTTTCTAGGATATAGATGAAGCAACATTTTATGGAAAAAAGCTAGTTGATATTACATGTTATGAAAGAATGTAAGTAAATTAAACATGGATATGATTGAGTATTGTTATTATAAAGGAAAAGGTAATAAGCATGAAAGTATAAAAAAATGATAAAAAATATTTTGCATAAACTGGTTAATGTGTAACCAACGAAAGAGTTAAGGACATTTTTTAATGAAAAATGGGATTTGGCAATGATGCTAAAAAATAAGATTTTGTTTACGGAAAATTGAATGGGGATCTCATAACTAAAAAGATTTTTCTTTGTATTATTCATTAAGAAGACCTTTAAAAAGTTATCTATGTAAATAATGTATATATTGTAAAAATGTATATACGTTTTAATTTCTATGTTTTTTTTTATAAATAAAGAACCCCTACTCTTTTTGATAGGTCACATCAGATCTTTTATATCCAACTGAGATACCATTAATTCAAACAGATGGTATTTCAGTTTAACATCTCAGTCAGAGGACAATGTATTCAAGAGTGTAGCATTTCCTTACACTGCACTACAGTTTTTGCAATTAATTTACCTGGTGTGGAAAAAGAACCATCAACCTTCTACATCAAAAGTGAAGGTGCTACTTATTGATCTGCTGACACTGTTTGTTGTACTATTAACACTGCCATAATAACTCTGGAAGAGATATTTGAATTATGCTAGAAGTTTGGCAGTCATTAGGCTCCCAGATGCAATGGGTTTCTAGATGATCTGAGGTGCATTTTAAAGTTTTTAAACAACATTTTCATCAAATCATAATAAAAAGCTTTACTAAGGAAGAACATTCCTTTTTGCATTTTATCTGTTCTTTTTGTTTTATCGTTTCATCACACTCTAACTGGCCAATAACACACTGTAATAAATGTGTAGGAAATATCTGAATTATGTTAGGGCTCATGGGGCTACTATGACCTTAAAAGGCATGGACATTTAGATGATCTGAAATACACTTATGAGCATTTTTCTAAACTTTTGATGCAATGATTTGTCCAAACAATATCATGGATAAGAAAACACATTATGATTTTTTCTTCTTTCAGTGAAGAAAGAAATTGTGCCAAATACTTAATGTTCAGAGCTGACAAAACAATAGTTCACAATAAACTGAGAAGATGCATGTTTATGAGGCTACATACATCTTATCTGAGAAAAGTTTTTGTAGTCCTATCCCCTCCCAAAAAGATGCCACAATTATATATTTTAAGTGGCTGCTGTTCTATATATATATATATATATATATATATATATATATATATATATATATATATAAAACATGCCTCCTCTCTCCTGCCCCCAAAAGAGAGGTACCATCTATCAACCCTGTGATGTCAGAATGAGATGAAATGGAAGGAACAAATAGAACACAGTGAGATAGTTCAACTTATTACTATCAGACCTACATAAACAGCATGCATCCTTACTCCTACCATCAAAATGTAATCACTTTTGAATGTGTCTGAAGTTTAACTGTGAAGAAAGTTAAAGAAAAGGATCACAGTAATGCATTACAGCTTGCTGCTCCTAGACAGTACACTGGCACAATGAAAGCTATAGTCATCTTCTATGCATACCTCTGAGATTTAGGATGAAATTAAAAAAAAATAATAACCATTCTGCTGCCAGGCCCTTCGCAAGCCATAATTACTTTCTGTGTACACCTCTGAGATTTGATTGCGAGGAAAATTAAAAAAAAAAAAAACACATAATTCCATCCCTACACAAGTTACAACAAATCTATGCATCATAAAGAGTAATGCCTGGTTTAATTAATGTAGGGAAATTATATTTCTCATGGTATGCATGGATAACTACCAAGTGAAACTCTTATATCAGTTATTTTCCTCATATATGCAAAATACTAGTCTACATTCTGTATACAGTTGATCCCTATCACCAACACTAACAGTAAAGTTGAAAAACATTACATTAGATGTGGCAACATTTATTCTTTGGCTAATAAATGAGCCATGCACTTTTGCATTCTAAAGTCACTTTCTGGTGGTCGTGACAAATGTCACAACTTCAAACCTGAACTGTAACTACATTCTTACTACAGTTTTCATAAACTCACACACCTGTACCATAGGGCCATGTTTCTGTTCTTAGCTCTTGGAATATGCAAACACACATTACTAAACATATGCAAGTGGATATAGCTCAGCAGTAGAGCATTTGAATGCACATCAATATGTCCCTGTGTCAAATATGGGCACTCACAGAAGGGAGGGGTAAGCTTTCCAAGAGCTTCTACAGCTATCATTGCTAATGCACTCATGTATAGAATATAACTATGAAAGCTGTGCTCTCAGTTCCCTTGAGGCTTATCTTTTGTTAAGTCTGGCAGCTTGAGCAGAGGGTTAAGGGAGTGAGTTGTATGCAGTTCATGTGGTGCAGTGTTTGATTTATTCAGTCGACATTTTCCTAGCATTTGATCATGAGCAAGCCACTTAATCAGACAGCATTTAATGACAACTTAAATATGGGATATCCTCTCAGTGGTCCCCTGGACTACTATCCTAGTAACTACCTATGAACACAAAGTCTTACAACACCTACATGAGCACAGGCTTGGTGATAAATCAAGCCACCAGCACCAAATATGCACAAATAAAAATCACAACCTTGTGCTTTGCCACATCCCATAAAGTATAAAGACTGGTCAAAGTTGAATCAGTATTCTGTTTTATAAAACAGTAAGTCTGCACATGCACACTCATTTACTTAGATATACACACACACACATATGAGCATGCAGAAACACTCACACATGCACACACACACTCAGATTGGGACAGGGTGACAGTCTTGCTACATGACAGTTGATAGGTAAGCCTGTGTTACCTTAAATTTATTGGTGCATGGCATCTATAGATGTTACTGTGTAACTGGAGCTTTCAGCTGATCATAGTGTTATTAGTGTGATCTTGAAAAACTGGGGTTGCACAAAGGTAAGGCAGTTCTGTTCACCTGCATAATAGATAGCAGAGGCAGTTACTGATAGTGACGGAGATGAGAATTCTCTGTAAGTTCTAAAGAAGGCTATAGCAAAAAAAGCCCTACAGAAATTAGCTTTATAAGCACTTTAAACTGATAGGAGAAAGGCAAATTCTAAAAACTGTTTGCTAAAGGACTTAATATACTTACATATTGTGAAACTGCTGCTTACTAAAAGGGTGTAATATATGAACCAAAGCTGTAATTACTGGCATGTGTTGGAAGTAGCTGAACTTCTGTTGTCCAGGAGACAGTGAGATCTTTGAAATGAAACAGCACTGCTCTTCACTTTTGTGACAAGCTGAGTGAAGCAAATAAATTGAATTTCAAGTATTTGAGATTGTGTGTGCATGTGTGCGTGTGTGTGTGTGTGTGTGTGTGTGTGTGTATGTGTGTGTGTGTGTGTGTGTGTGTGTGTGTGTGTCCATGTGTAAATATGGATCTGTATATGAGAGCGCTTAACAGTCAGCATCTGTTTTCTTGACTCTGGTTGACAAAACAGATGGTCTAGAGGTATGTAGCATCACACTATCCCTGGGGCTTGGGAATATGCCCTTTCTGCAGTACTGATGGATGCAGAGTGGCTTGCCAACTTGCAAAAAGCATTTTTTTTTGTTGCATGTTCAATGGTTTGTGTCTTGTAGCATGTGTAATAAAGTGCTGACTTTTTTCACTTTTGTTGTGTTGACCTTAGTGACATCAACCTTTAGTTGTTTAGGTTATTTAAAGGTATTAACAGACACACACACGCGCGCGCACACACACACACACGCACACACACACACACACACACACACACACACACACACACACACACACACACAGCAAGAAAAAGAGAGAGCTGGTATAATGCAAAACATATGACACTATTTTACTATACCTACACAAAACGTTACACATCGCTGCAACCATATCTATCTATTTATTTATTTATTTATTTTAATTTGTAAACTTGGTAGAACACTGATCTGTTGCCACCATTTACACTTTTAGCCTCAGAGCTCACAATATAAATACTAATACACAGTATGGAATACAAAATCATTATTATAGGATATAGTGTAAAACGTGAATAATAAAGAATGGGTAGCTATATAATACAAATTCAGTCTGAAACAATAAACATAGGGATGAAATTAGAAATTGTCATTAGGTGAGTAAATAAGTAGAAAGAAACAGAGAACATCTTCATTAGGGAAAGTAAGGAGTGTAGGAGAAATTACTTTTGCTTATGTATCTTGTATATACAGCTGATGTTCTGGGTGTTAGTTTAAAGTGGAAGAGCATTACACAGTTGTACATGTCTGTATGAATTGAAATGGGAGAATGGTTGAATTAGTAAGTGCAAACATTTTGTATGTACAAGTGTTAACCTTGAAGATGAAGTGTTTTGGCTCATTTATGAACACTTTAAAAGAGGAATATTATTTTATAGAGGTAGTAATAGATTCCCAGACCTGTAATTATAAGTTGATAATGTTCTTGTTTTCTGAGTAGCACAGCTTTAGTATGGCTTTTTAGAGAGAGGTTATGTTGGGGGAATCTAAGGTTGTAATCTGAGGTACATGGAAAGAAACAGCAATCAATTTTCTGTTAACAATTTTGATAAGTTACTCAACCCCCATTAATATCTCCCCCTTGAACTGATATCTTAAACAAGCTCATCAGAGTTTAAGGGGGACAAATAGCCCTAATGAAAAAATATACTTTGCAGATAATTGATGAAGTATGTTAAGCACTCAGTGGTTTATGCAGTATTTCTTAATAGTCACACATTTGGTGAGGTGATTATATTCACAAAAGAAATATGTAGCACAGGTATAAATTATACAAAAACCTTTTGGCATAATGTCTACTATCCCACAGACACAGACTATACACATGCAGACATTTATTTTCAGTAGCAGTTGCACATACTGCCTCTTAACATTCAGTGTACACATATTTATTTTCATTAACAGTGGAATAGTTATTATTCAGATGTGAGGTCATAGCGAACCTGTTGGGAGAATTCATGTAATAATCTATCTTGAGTGCAGAGGAACAATTCACAGACAAAACATTAGAAATGTAAGATATTGATCAATAATGCTACAATTCTACCTTTTTTCTTCATGGGAAATAAATCCTATAGTAGCCAACAACAGAAATGACTGGAATAAAGTCCCATCAATTTTGGCAAAAGTATTTAGCAGTTGTTGCCAGGTCTTGAGAGTTTCTCCATTAAATACGGGGGTTGGCAGTTGATAGTGAGGTTATGCTGTTCTGATGTTCCTTCCAAGACTGCTGCTTACCTTATGACATTTTTCAACCAGTAACCAGAATAGGATTTAACTCCTTACAACATTAAAATCATCACATTGATTGTTGGATGAATGGATAGACATTCAGGCAGATAGGTTGATGAATAGATGGCAACATACATTGACAGTGAGACAGATGACAGGACAGAGATAAAATGTATAAAGACAAAGGCTTTGATCCTCATATAGTGAAGGAAATAAGGCAAAATGACTTATGTCGTAATCTGTGTGCAATGCACATTCATAGTACATCTTAAAGTAAAATATACTCCAAGTGCTCACCCATGACAAGAAAAAAGCTATATTTGATATTCCCTATGCTAGTGACCAATCAGAGTCCAAATGCTCTATGAAGTTTATTACTTTAAATGCTGGACGTAGTTTATTTGAATATTTCATTACCCTTACTGAAAACCAGTATCTTGTTCTTGTATGACAGACCATCCTATTTTGCAATATGACTGATATATTCCTTATGAATTCTGATGTTCATATTTGCTTCAAATCCAACATGTTGAGTAACCTGTGATTTCTGATGCCCTAAATAAGTTTAAACTTTTCTGCATTCCAGGGAGTAAACTACAAAGTTTAAACAGTTACTTGTTGCATAACATCAAAGGCATCTTTAAACCACAGGATGGCCGGCAACCACTCAGGAATGTAAAATATAAAAATCAAATCTCAAAACAATCCAAATTTTGCCCAGTAGTAAGGAACTAAAGCGTATGTATTAAAATAACAAATTTTTATTAATAAAACAAATTAAAATGAGGTGTTTTTGTCCATTCTAATGATGGACATCTTCAGAATACAAAGACAATAAAAACAAAGGCAAAAGCTGTCTGCTTATATACAAATAGGAAATGGAAACTATGCAACCTTGTAAAAGTCAGCCAAAACTTTTAAAGAGATAGCCACACAAAAACTGAACTAACTCAAAGTTTTGAAGCTCTGTATATTAATTCACTTGTCAGGGATACAGCTTCACTGATACCTGGTGAGAAGGTGACGTTTAACCTTAATTGCCATTTCAGCTCCTTCTACAGCAATGCATTCTTCTAATCACCACTGCACTGATCCACTTCGATCTTTTCAAGCACGGAGAATCTGAATTTCACAAAGTGTTCAAATTCTGTGATGTGCCTTGTCAGGGCACTTTTACTGTCATTTTTACTAATATTGTAGGGGTGCTGATATACCCATTTATTCAAAGAATTGTTTGTCTTACTGACATAAAAAGCAGTGCATGAAGTGCATTTCGCAAGGTAGGCCACTTTGGAACTGAAACAGTAGTATCTACCTGCTTAATACCATTTCCTAATTTTATCCCATAATAGTCATTCATAGTACTACTCCATATAACAGCACTGCTTACAGCAACCACTCGTATTGGTTTTGTGGTCCCCAACACCATCATTTTTGTTTTAGCACCCCTCTCCAAGATGATCTTTATATTAGATCTATTCCTGTAAACACATGTTGGCAGTTAGTCAAACTTCTCTTTAAAGTTTGTTGTATCACACAGAAGGAACCAGTTCTTAAAAATAATATTCCTGATATCTATAGGATCCATAGAATAATGTATAACAAAATAGTTGCTCAAATTATTGGATCTGTCAGTATGTGTCCCTCCATCATGATCTCTTTCTAACACATTAAGCACAATAAGTGCATGTTTATCTGTTCTGCAAATCCAAATATCATTCATGACACTGTCAATAAGTGCCACAGGGTATTCACATTCCAGGAACATACTCTTCAAGATCTCAAATTGTCTTTTACACTGTCTATCATCTCATGTTAACCTGGAAATGCAACTGAATTGACTTTTCAGGATACCCTTATTCTGATGAAAAGGGTGACTACTTTTAAAATGCAAATAGGAATTGCAGTGTGTGGGTTTCCTGTAATCTGTAGTGGCTAAATTGACATTTTCTATATTGGTTACCTCCACATCCAAGAAATGTATGTTCTTACAATCAGTGTGAAGTGAGAATCTAAAAAGTTGTGTGATGATTCTAAACTCCTTACAAAGTCTTCTAACTGTTCAATAGTCCCAGACCATACAAACAATACATCATCCAGGAAATGACAGTAGCATTCTCAGTGTCTAAATAAACTAGACTTAAAAACCAATCCAATCTCCATTTTAACAACACTGCATTAACAAATATGGGGGCACAGGCTGCCTCCATAGTCACACCACTCATCTTTTTAAAGTATTCACCCTCAAAAAATATAAAATTATTACATAAGTGTCCATAAATTCAGTAATTAGTCTGCCCCATTGGTATCTAGAAGTTTAGAAGCATGTACTATTTCCACAAACCACTCCAGTCCCTCATCATGGAGGTAACTGTGAAAAGATTTTTTACATGTACATGTTCCTCACCGATTGTCACTGACTGTCACCATTTCAATTTATACACAAAGTCCCATGAATCTTTTAGGACATGTTCTTGATCTGTTAACAAAGATTTTAAATGAAAATCTATATATTTTTCCATGGGCTCAGTTATGGACCCCACAGTGAAGACAATGGACCTGAGTGGTGGATTCTGCAAGTCAGAATGAATTTTAGGGATCCCAAAAATCTTCGGTACAATGGGGAAAGGCACTTTCAAGTAATTATACAACTTAATAGAAATATCTTCGAAGGGTGGCCATGGTGGTGCAGTGGTTAGCGTTGCCACTTCACAGCAAGAGGTTTTCCGGTTTGATTCTCGGCTGGGGTGCCTTCTGTACGGAGTCTGCATGTCCTCCCTGTAGTTGTGTGGGTTTCCTCTGGGTGCTCTGGTTTCCTCCCACATCCCAAAGACATGAAGTAGATGGATCCAGTAAGACTAAAAGGGTGGAAGCTAGATAGAGGATGAGGAGGGACATGAGATGTTAGTGAATGTTTAGTGATGGGGTAAAAGAATGAACCTGGTGTGCAGATTGCAAGGTAGAAAAATCTTAAGCAGTAAACTCTGCAAAACACTATCTGGGAGTTTCAAGGTGGCATAGGTACTATGAATGCCCATGGGGAAATTGATCCCATAATGAAGATAGGAAAAGTACAGTGGGATGTAAGAGTATAGAGAGGGAGAGAAATAAGTCTACCCCAGAATTAAAATGGGTTTCTCCTGCATACCGAGCAGATCATGTAGCATAAAGATCTCATTATTAATATCCTCTCTCCTCCTCTACACTGCTTTTAGCTTTAGCTACCTTGTCCACTTCAGTTTTATCTTTCTTTTATTCCACCTCTCTTCACTTATGTTCATTCTACTACTTTCCACTCCTTTCATTTCTAAACTATAAGCTACTTTCTTCCTTTCTGCTTATGACTATCATAAATTCTTTATGCCTTAATTAGCATAGATACTATATATTATGTAAAATCTTCTATAATTATCCTTAGCAAGTAATCTTTTGTTATATTTTGGCTACTGTTTTACTGTTTTTTTTTTTTAATTTAGTTCCTGTGATGTGAAAACCCATGTAGATAACTACTAATTATTTTACTTTGTTCTACCTGAAATGCTTTTCTACTTGGAATATTTCTCCCTGGGCCTCCACTGAAAATGGGTTCTTTGTGGCCCAGTTGGACTTTCGCAGTAAGCAAATATCAAATACATAAATAAAGAAAAATGCATGGTATAAATCTCCCAGACGCATGACAATTGAACTAAACAGTGAGTGGCAAAGCATTTCCAAATGTCTTTGTGTCAGTACATTTGAGTACCCAGCTGGCTAGGACAGGTGTATATTTCAGGGAATAAATGGTAAAAATACATGAAGACCATAATGACCAATATGCCTTCCTGTAGATAGCATAAAATATTTACACAGCTAAACAGCCAGGGTACACGAAGCATGCAGGTGTCCACTAGAATGCTACCCTTAGACATCAGCCAAGGATAGATCACACCATTGTTCGAGTAAATATAAATAGGTCAGTTATGAAAGAACATTCAGAAGTGTCTTCTAATTTTCCATAACTTTAATGTTTTTAATGTTATAGCAAGGCCTATACAACATTTTGAGTGCTCTTAAATATTCCAGACAAGCTTATGAAGCTCCTTCAATTTAATGCTTTATGATGAAGCCAGTTCTGAGAAATACTCAACTTAGGTAAAAAAGCATAGCTTTACAATAAATAGATTATTATTATTTATACAGAAACAGGCAAACTTCTTAGTTTCCATCTCACATTTTTATATCTGGGATATGATTATAAATTGTAATAGGTTATCGCGTATATTCTTAGAATACTGACAAGACCAGAACATGTCTATAATGTCTGTATTATCATTCCCACAATTATTACACTTACTAGACAAAGACTATAAATATTTTGCATTTTTGGTGGGGGTGTAATAAGTGTTATTTAAAATTGAGAATTGTATAAAATATAATGGTTTGAAAGAGAAAAATTTTAAGCTGTTAGATATGACTTTTTGTAGTATATAATGACCAATCTGTTTTCCTGTTGATAGCATATTGTAGCATATATTCATGTTACCTTACTGTTATTAATATTATGTACTACTGCATAAATACTTCTTCCCTTCCAAATTCGGTCAATGGCCTCTGACCAGTGCTGTCCAAATAGTCATTTAAAACATCTACTATTGTATCAGCATTCACTCTTATGTGTGCATTCCCCAATAACAAAGAAGCCTAAGCCTAATAGAATGGTCTTCCACAGACCTTAAGACAGATCTTACAGACCCATTTAACAACTTTATTACCACCCTTTGGGAAACACAAAATCAAATGTACACACATAGAACATTTCAGTTTTGGATGAAATTTTTGGATTAGGACTCAAATAAAGCAAAACAAACAAACAAAAAAAGAGGACAAGGAATAAACTTTGGCACAGGTGGGAAACCTCCCATAACCAACACCATTACAACTTGTTCAAACAACTACAGTCAAAAGCAAGAATCCTTGTTAAAATAGAAAAATATCTGTGTCTAAAAGAAAAATAACTGCAGTCCGAAACACTTTTCATTTCTTTGCTATTTCAGCCTTATTAGCTAATAGACAGCTGGTAATTTTATTTACACATATGTATTATGAAAATTTCTTGTAAAACCTTTAGCTTTTATTTATTGTATATTTATATAAGCTGTAAATATCATACATAAAATGAAAGCAGGAAGTATTAACCCTAAACACAAATATCACAAACCCAAAGCCATTGAATGTTACTGCCCTATAGCCCAACTCTCACAATTAGGCAACATTCTAAAAAATAAAATTAAAAGCCTCTACTATATTTCATTCAGGTCATTCTTTTCTTAAATAGTGCACACCTTACTTGTTTTTCTCCTCCTGAATACAAATACTTTAATTGCCCTCTTTACTGATACTGAATTCATGTAACAAAGCATAGACAAGGGAGAGATAACTGTGGCAGTATTTTGTAAACTTGCTACAGTCTTGTAAACTATAGTATCCTAATTACCAGACTAGAACAGATCAGCTTTCCTAACATAAGTCTATCCTGCTTCAAAACTTGTATGATAAACAGATCTGTTAAAGTCTAGTTACATAATACCACAATCATTTACTCCATCCAGCAAGCTGGTGCATCACAAGGTTTAAATTAGATGGTATTATGTTTTTAATATTCACAAATTCACTGCAGTCTAACTTTATGCACCTCAAAAGAACCGTAGGAAGCAGCGTGTTAACAGCTCAGAACATTAATCTACAGTACAACCTGTCAGAACTCATCTTTACATAGTTTTGAAGGTCTTTGTGACTCCTGAAGAATTTAAGTTATTATGAAAGGCTAAAGAATCTGGTCATCTAGAGTGTGTCATGTAGATATTTAAGAGGAGACCTAATCCAGGTATATAGGGCATTCAGAGACTACTACGTCTGGGAATGCAGTTATCAAAAAGTAATAGAGACTCATCAGACAACCTATATAGAAGATTCTATGCAAATAAGAAGTGTACTGATTGGTCCTCTGAGAGAGCAGCTGATGCATGGAAAAAACTACCAAATTACATTAAAGCAAGCACTAGTAAGGGAAAGGAAGGAGAGAAAGTAAATGCCATCATGGAAGTATTGAATAGAGAAAACTATAAAGCAATGAAGACAAGACGTGTTACTGTTTGAAGAGTATAGAGGAGGGAAAAGATCAACAAAAGTACTCTGAAAGATAGACGTGATAAAAGCAATGCACAGTATTAGAACAGATCAGGATTTATCATGTACTATCACAAATAAACAAAAAATCTCAGCACAGGTGGAAAAACTTAGAAGATACACAAATAAATATAAAGGAAAAGTACAGAATAAGCAATTTATTGATGAACCAAAATAGTCTTATACAGAATTGGTAAACAAGGTAAAATGAATTGAAAGACCACCAACAAAAGAAGAAATAGATACATTTTGGAGAAGTATTAACGGAGATCCTGTGGAACATAACAAAGACACTAAATGGATAGAAGAAGTAAAAGAAAGAATAAGAAGTTTAAAGGTACAGGATATGAAATGGGATGAAGTAGCAGCCAGAGAGATTGAAAAAAGTTTTAATTGGAAAAACCCAGGCCTAGATGTACCTAAATTCTGGTTAAAAGTATTAAAATATTTGCACAAAGATTTAGCCATGAGTAAAAACTACTTATATGCACACCCTGAACAGACATCAACCAGGCTAACAACAGGAATATACCTGCAAGCTACTCTAAAAATTATAGACCAATAACTTGCCTTCTGACGAAGTATAAACTATACACTGGAACTGATACCGACAGAGTTTACAGTCATTTAGAAGAAAAATCAATTATGGCAATAAAACAAAAGGGCAATAAAAGAAAGTCATATGGAAAAAAGGATCATTTGTTGTTAAAAAATCATAATGGAGAACTGCTGTTATTAAATAAGTCATAGTGGAGAACTGTAAAAAGGATAAGAATTTAAGTATGGCATGAATTGACTACAAAAAAAGCAGTTGCTAGTATCCCGCATTCATGAATAAAAGAGTGCTTAAAAATGCATAAGATACACCCTACACTGATCAACTACAGTACAGTGACCATGAAACAGCAGCAGACCACTTAGAAATTAAGCCATGATAAATTGCAAATTATTATTCCAGGGATAAATATTCAAAGGGGGATATTCAAGGGTTACTCTCTGTCACCACTGCTATTCTGTCATGCCCTTAAGCCATTAAGCTGTTTACTTAACAGCTAAGGCCATGTCTATAAATTGGCTCTTAGAAAACAACAAAATGTAAGGACTTCTCATCTTCTTTTTGTTGATGATTTAAAACTGTATAACTCATCAGGTGAGGAAGTGAAAGCACAACTGCAAGTTGCAACTTTTTCAGATGATATAAGAATGTCATTTGGTCTTGATAAATGTGCAAAAGCAACCTTTAAAGCAGGACAACTGTAGCACCAAGAAAACATCAATTTGGGACAAGAATGTTATATAAAAGAACTTGAGCAAGAGGGAGCATATAAATATTCTGGAATTGATGAAGGATCAACAATAAAACATGAACAAATGTAAATACAACTTAGTAAGGAATACTTTAGAATACTTAAATTAATCCTGAAAACAGTGTTGACATTTAGGAACAAAATTCAAGCTATAAACCAATTTGATCTTCTTGTCCTAACTTGTAGTTTTGGAGTGATTGACTGGCCTCAAAATGTGTTGAATGGACTAGACAGGAAAACATGAAGGATGCTTCATGTTCACCAAATGAGTTATAAAAATCAGCGTATACCAAAGATTATACATTCCCCATTCTGAATGCGGCATGGGCCTCCTTGAAATTGATTACATGTATAGAGCTGCAATTGTGTGACTGCACATATATCTGCTGACCTCACAAGACCCAAATGTAGTGAAAGTTTTGAAACGTGGAGAATAAATCTACGATGACTTCTCTGCTTAGTCTAGCAGAAGCATATCAGCATCAAGTAGGAATGGAAATCAAACCAGAAGCAGATAAAAATCAGGCAGCAACTGAATGTGCCAAAAAAAAAACAAAGAATATAAGGTGAAAGACCAGATGAGATGGCAGTTAATGTGGAGAATGCATAAATATAGTTGCAAGTATAAACTTCTGGAAGAACCTCACATTAATCAGGCATGAATGCAGGAATTATTAAGGAAAGGTGAACTCAAACCAAGAGATGAAAGGTTAATATTGGTGGCCTAAGACTGCGGGGTACATAGACATTGGTTTACAAAGTCCATTGAACATGTGGGAAAAACAGATAAATGGGTTTGTGAAACAGAAATGGAAACAGTTGCACACCTTGTTGCTGGTTGTGACATATTAATGTCAGAAGGACTATATACTGAGAGACATAATAATGTGGCAAGACTGTTGCACTGGGGATTGTGCAAACATTATGGTATTGAAGTGGCTGAAAAACAATGGAGACATGATCAACAAAGCATCATAGAAACTGATGCAGTCTACATAACATGGGAGTACCCATTACTAACAGTTCAAAAGGTGGATGCTAGAAAAGCAGATATAGTGGTCCATGAAAAGAAGACAAAAGTAGCATTGATCATTGAAATCACCCCACCCAGTGACTATAGTGTCTTGCGTACAGAGAGACACAAAGTCATAAAATATCAGGATTTGCAGGCAGAAACAAGAGCAATGTGGAAGAAAGATACCCAGACAGTTCCAATAGTAGCATGAGCAATGGGTCATATAAAAAGAATCTACAATCATATTTAGATAGGTTATCTGAACATGTAACTTCATTTAAATTGCAGAAGGAGTCATTACAGGGCACATTGTGGGTGCTCCGAAGAGTACTTCTGGCTGACATCAAAGATTGAAACAATACTAATTTCATGAAGTTTAATTGTACTTTGACTTAGGAATGAGGTTCATTCTCATCATGGTATTAGAAACCCAAAAGATTTGGAGAAATTAAAAAAAAGATTATATAGAAATAAGAAGTTTACTGATTGGTTGTCTGAGAGAGCAGCTGATGCATGGAATAGAGTACCAAATTACATTAAAGCAAGCACTAATTTAGATATTTTTAAGAACAATCTGGGCACTTATTATGGGAATAACTGTTTTGATATATTGACAGGCTACAAGGGCATTAATGCCTGTGCTTGAAATATTTGTATGTATCTATGTATGTGTGGAATCTCCCACGTAATGATTTTTGGAGAAATATATGGTCCAAAGGTCCCCTTTCTTTAAACATGTATATAGGTTCCAATTTCCTCTAGATGGCCATCTTCCATCTACAACCAGAAGGATTCAAGCATCCCAACTCTGTTGTTTGCTTTTTATGTAATTTAAGTATTCTGCCTTCTCCTTGGTGGGCAACTATATTATCCAGTAAGGTATTGTGAAACTACAAATGTTTCACACTTTTTGGAAGAGATTAGAAGCCAGAGTTATATACCATCTCTTTATGAGAAGACAGTTTACTTAAATCAGAATGGCTATTGGATTCATCATTCTTAGTCGTCAAATGAAACAATCAGCAATGGAGCATGCCCGACTTGAGCCTCACAGGAATTTAATGAACTTTGTAAGATGTGGGAATGCATGTAAGTGTCCACAATTTGGATTAAGCAACAGCTTGTATAGAAGAAATAATGTGAATAAATGTTCTTTGTTTATTTGCATGAGTTACTTTACTACTAACCCACACTGCCTTGTTACCCCTTCAGGCTAGATGGTTTATACAACCGGCAGCTGTGAGCTGAGCCTAAATTACTTTTGAGTGTAAAATTCTTGAACTTCTGTTTACCAGAGTCTTGGAGTACTCATAGAAATAGGCTAAGTTGCTATTTTATATTCTGGGACTGTTGATCATACTAACACATCTGCCAGCTTTACTGTAAGAAGGAACATAATGCCTTTATGGTCCTATATGGTCTTAATTTATAGTAACAGAGTCTCTCTTTCTCTCTCTCTCATATATATATATATATATATATATATATATATATATATATATATATATATCAGAAAGGTATCTTATAAAGCTTTATATTTTTTACAATATCTTTCATCCTGTTTGTTTTCATATACTCTGTTTTCAGATGTCAATATTACTGTTCTGTTATAGCCACCTACCCATAATCTGTTACCTATAGATTTGAATAAGACCTCTACACTTATTTACTTTTGTATACAGTTATCAGCTCTGGTCAGTTTCATAATGCATAGGCATTACCTACTTCTTTTGGATGTACATCATACTATAGTTTGTGTATTTCTTGATGTTTGGATTGTCTGCTCGAACGAGGATCGTCTTGCCATTGTATTTTATAGTTGTGTTAAACAGTTAAGTAAAAGTGTTAGGCAAAAAAATCGTAACAGCACTGAAGAAACAACACAGATACCAGTTACCTTATGCACCCTCAAGTCACAATGAGCACCAAAGAATAAACGTTTTCTAAATTACACCCTGCTGAATGGATCTCTGCATTGCAATTATCCACAACCGATCTACTATTAACCTATTTAAAGCTTCACTTTTACAGTATCTGAAAGCATCAGTTAAATTCTATTTCTTGAGCTATAACCTAAACTGACTTTTCCTCTCAGTCTGCTATATCTAAAACAAACTAGAACAGAGGAAGAACAAGTGAGCATTAGAAAGAGGGCATTTACTTGAAATTAACTGTCTATATGATCATCTCTAATGCACCACTTAAATTATTTATTTTAAATATATATATAATCATATTAGTTTTAGCAGATTAATGTATCTGTGATGCTGCCCTGCATAAAATAAATAATCTCTATATACATAACTAAATTTCCAAGTATGTAGTTACTGTAAGCTAATATTACAATGTACATTTCTCAATCTTTGTACACCTGCCTTTAGTATCTGTGATCATAGCTAAAAGTGTTTATGCCAGACCCATCGATCTACCTGCTTATCAAATGTGATAAATAAATAAATAAATAAATTAATTAATTAATTAATTCATTCATTCATTCATTCATTCATTCATCAATCAGTTAATTAATTAACACATAAAAATAAAGTTGAATGGATGCCAAATTGACATATTTGTGGTTAGGTGGACAGTCTACTGGCTTAAAGATAGAACACACACTGTAAGAGTGGGGGAGCATCTTCTGAGAACATAAAGGTGACTAGTAGAGTCTTGCAGATATCAGTTCTGGGATGACTGCTGTTCAGTTTCTACTTCGCCAATCTGTAACTATCAAATGATGATCTCTGGTTAGCATAGTTTATCCATGATTGTAGGCTAGGAGTCCTCTCAAGTCCCCCTCTGACATACAGGCACTGCAGCAGGGGCTTACCCATGTCAATATCTGGTGTACTAAAAATGGGTTCAAGCTCAATGTCAAAGAGTACAACACTGTAGCATTTGGTAAGTATCTCCTAGTTCCTAAATAACAGCATAGATGGCACAACACTTCAAAATGAAAACATTCAGAGTATCTGGAGACATGGGTGGATAACTCCCTTATGTTTGACCATCACATTGCAATATTGGTTAGGAAATCCTTAATCCTGCATAGCTTATTGCTAAAGGCATATCTTCCAGATGTAAAGTATTCCACACTGATTTGGCCTATCACTGAATGCAACTCCCTCTTTGCTACATGCCTTGCTAAGCATATCAAGAAATTGAAGAGACCCCAGATGCTTCAACTGAAAAGGTCAGGAGCTTAAATGACTTTAACTACCAGGAAATACTGGTGGCTTTGTCCCAATATTCAGTTTCATATAGACTATTTAGGGGTGATCTGTGTCATCCTAATAGGGTTATATGGGATCCAGTAGTCCAAAAACTTTTATACCTCAATAAAACAAGCAGTCCATGTAGCATTAGGTCTGGAGATAAATAAGTGGGGTAAATTTGCTATACATTAACTACTCCTTCTCTGAAACAAACTTATTCTGCAAATTATGCAGTGCGACACACTGTCTGCCTTTAATAAAGAACTGGACAACTGGATGGGTATTCACAAATTCACCACTAATATGACTGGCTTGGTCTTTCTTGAAAGGAGAGGCAAAGCGTAAAGGCGAGTACTGCCAACACGGAAATGGCCTAGCAGCTCAGTCACCTTGTAACTCCTATGATGATCCTAAGAATTAATTAATAAGTAAATAAAGAAATCATTACTGAACATATATTTAATAAAGATTTATTTTATAAATTTTTATTTTCCATTTATTAACTGGTACAGAGCACTGGTTCAGAGAACTGTCTTCAACCTTAGCCGAGGATAATATA
>NC_056740.1:508309184-508326684 GCF_019279795.1 Protopterus annectens | reverse complement strand
CATCAATACATAATTCAGCAAGGGAGACAGTCACAAGATCACATACAAGAATGGCCAACAAGCAGCTCAGGTAGACTTCTTCTTAGGAAGGAAAGGGCACTGGGGTAGAAACAGTGATTGCAAAGTCATCTTAATAGAAGCAGTTGGCCTACAGTATAAAACGCTGATTGCCACAATCAGATGCAAGCAATGGTCAGAGAACTATCTAATGTTAATAAGTGCAGAAGTTCAAGGAATTACTCAAAACTTTAGCACCTCAAGAAGAAGAGAAAATAGGTGTAGTTAAAGAATGGCAGCACATCAAAAGAGCATATGAGCAGAATGTAGAACAAATATTCATCCAGGTCAGGTATGCAAATAAGGTTTATAAGGAAAGGTGGTGATGAAATGAAGTCCAGGAAGTCATCAAAAGAAAGACGGTCTATATTTTCTGACTGCAACTTTTTTCTGCACTCCGTCTTTCTTTTGATGATTTCCAGGAGTTCTGTGTTCCACAACCAGCTTTCCTTATGTGCCTTGCTTTGATTCCTTGCTTGGATGCATATCTAGTCCGTACTCCTCACCTGTGCTGTTTTGAGGCACTGCCATTCTTCTTTAACACCACATACTTCCTCTTCTTCCTGAGGTGCAAGTGCCCTTATTAATTCCTTGAACTCTTGCAATTTCCTTCTAGTCAGTTTCCAAGTTTTCAGTCTAGTCTCTGTTAGCCTTAGAGCATTCTCTGCCAACGACATGCAGATGATTTTGCAACCAGTGGTTTGTGTTGTTGCATGACTGTTTCAATATGGATGACTTTGCACTCACTGATTTTACTCTAGTGCCTTTTCCTTACAAGATGGAAGTCTACCTGACTTGTATTATGGCCACTCTTGTATGTGATCCTGTGACTGTCTCTCTTGCTGAAACATGTGTTGGCCACCATCATACCATTTACCAGAAAGATCCTCCCCTTTACTCCTGTTTTCCCACACATGTGGACCCAGGCAGTCTTCATATCCTGTTCTTTCTACCCCTATATTTGTATTCAGGTCACCCATTATCAATACCAATTCATGCTGCTCTGCTTTATCTAGTAGATCCTGCAACTGCTGTCTGAATGTACTCTTTTCATCAATATCACAAACCTGCTGTGTGGCATAGACTGAGATTATGTATAATGCCCTACTCTTACACTGAAGTCTCATTGCCATGATTCTGTCACTAAGTTGGATGACATCCCCACTGTTTTCTGAAGCTTCTCCCTCACAAATATTCTCACACCATTTCTCATCTCTCTACTTCTTGAGTAGTAGACTCTGGACCCCAAGCCAAGTGTTTTTTTTTTTTTTTTTTTTTTTTTGCATTGCCCTTCCATCTTGTCTCCTGGATGCATATGGTGTCCAGCCTACTTCTTACCAACAAGTCATTTACTTCCAAGCTACATCCTATCAGTGAATTGCATTCACTGTAGTAATCCTTAGCTCATATTTGATAGGTTGATTGGATTTATGTCCATGTTTCACACAACATAGCTATCCCAGAAAAAACAAGCTGGTCAACTGGACACTGGCCAGCCAGGACCTTACTGACCCACTGTTGCTGCGCTTTACGCCAGGCACACACTGACCTACAGGGGCAAATGCATTGCCCCAACCATTACCATGGGTCCCTGGCATAGCTAATAGTAGGCCATGGACCAGATTCAATAAAGCCTACACTAAGTGTACACAGTATGTATTCAATAAAATTCTTATCACATTTTTTGTGCTTTCTAGTCACTCAGAAAGATTACATTAAGTGTACATATTGCCTACACTTTGTGGTAATCTTTATGAATCCCTGTCAGTATTTAAAGCTGCAAGAATATCAGCAGGAAAACTAAAATTTGGAGGAAGGTGTGTGTTATGTCTGTGTTGTCTGTTCACTCAGAATAGTGTACACTTAGTGCACGCTTATTGTAAGCTTTATTGAATCTGGTCCCATGTCTTCAACCCAATTATCACTTGCAAATCCTCATACCCATTTTTGATGGTGGGAGGTTGGTTTAATGGTTAAGGTGTTTCAGACACAAGGTGCAGGGTTTGATTCTCATATGGGATAATAGGCTAGGCTTAAAATGGCTCACAAGAGCAGTTAGTCTGGTACTAATCTATGAACCTATGACATCAGTGAACATGAGCAAATTGCCTAGAGCCAATACTTACACCATTGATTGGTTAGTCTTGATACAGAGTGCATTCTGTGATCTTTGTCCTCCCATTTAGAGGATCCTGCACACCACAGTTGATTCCCAAAGTGGTTGATCTATGCAACTTTTCCCCCTATAGACCTCATCTAGAGTATGAGCTGCTGCCACAACCCCATTATTGGGTGAGTTTAGGTGGAAGCAAGCAGCATGTTTGTGGGAGGTGGGAGGAACCCCACAGAAACACAGGAAGAACATGCAAACGTTATATAGGCATTGAAGAGATGTAATGGTAAAACCTTATACCTTATGCATGGGAGGTGAAGACCCTAGGATGTGCCAACTGTGTCTTTTGACTCAAAAATAACATACCAACCATCAACCTTAAGAAAGCTGTTACAGTTCCATACCTCTGAACTGTCCGGATTTTTGCAGACTGTCTAGATTGTTGCCTCATATTTTTGGTCTGTTCCTCAAAACATGTATGGTTTTCTGGCAAAGCATTGAGGATTGAATTCACTAAATAATGACCCACATTTGTGTTTCAGAATTCTTATCCATCAGAAAATGTATGCGACCATAACTGCAGCCATGTTCTATGTTTACAAGAGTAATATTAAAAATCTGGCCCTATTTTTGGGCCTTTGTCCCCCCATTATTTTAAACTTTGTCTAGATTTCTTTCACAAAGAAGTCAAAAACTATGTACAATTCTATATGAGCACCTGGCTAATACAACTTGTCAGGCATAGAACATAATGTTGAATATGCATATTATTTATTTAATTTAAAAAGCAAGTAAAGGAGCCTCCAGACCACGGCTGTAAAGCACATAAAACAGTTTAATAAAATAACAGTCAAGTATCAGGTGAGTGCTTTCGTGGCCCAAGCCACTTCATCAGACAACACAAGAATACTGCTCTACACCTGATACTTGACTATTATTTTATTAAACTGTTTTATGTGCTGTGCAGCTATGGTCTGGAGCCTCCTTTACTAGCTTTTTAACTTGGATTTATTGCTGGAGGAACCATTTGCTAGCACCATCTGCCTTTTGACTGTTGGAATACTTAATTAATTAATTAATTAATTAATTAATTAATTAATTAATTAATTTATTTATTTACATCTGTTAACCGAGTAGAGTCCGATTGGGTCAAAAACCTGTTTTCAGCAGGGACCCAGGGAGAAAAACTCCAGAAAGTACAAAAATGAGTTAAAGTTACAGTACAGGTAAGCAATTACACCAAATATCTTAAGTATGCTAAAAAATATGTTTCATGCTAACAGAAATATTAGAAGGAATAGCAAACTATACATAGTAAGTAAAAAATAAGTTAAGTACAAATGTAAAAAGGTAGTTAATTTGTACATTATCCAAAAGAGCAAATATGCAAGAAATGCAAAATTGAGTAGAATAAAAGATAACTCATGCACTAGAAGGGAAGAGAAGTAAAATAGATAGAATAAAACTAGCCAGGAGGAATACAGGTGCAAAGCCTGTTAGCATTTAAATAATATTTCAAGGTAGTTTTAAATGTGTACAGGTTTGGAATATGTAAGATGTGCTGAGGAAGATCGTTCCATTATAATGGAAATATGTTACCTTATCAGTGTCATTTTCTTATAAAACTATTCAGTCAAGATTAATCAAAGGAAATGACAATTTAGCAAAAGCTGAAGTCAATAAACCAAACAATACTTCCTAAAATAATGCCCAAGCCACAGTGAAGGGTAAACCAAATGAATGTTGCCAGCATATTTAAAATAAATTAGTTTATTACTCAAATACTCATTAAATGCTTTTTGTCTACAAACAGAAATCTTCAGAACAAGGTCAAATAAATTCTAAACACCTTTTGTAACAATGGGCATTACCCTATTGATGTCTTCTCTAGAGTAATATTTCACATCATTTCCTTCACAAAAAAACAACCTACCAGTTGAATAATGTTAACAAAAACACTCTTAAAAAATCCTTACAAAATAATAAGGTAAATATCATCACATTAAATGCACCTAATATATACTACACAATATATGCATGTAGGTATTGTATAAAAAATAAAACAACATTAAATACTTAAACAACAAATATTCCATATATAATTCCAATACAAATAATTTAAAACAATTCTATACGAAATAGGGAAATTGGTAGAATATAGAAAGCTAAAACAGTAAAGAACAAAAGTTTTATCAAAGCTTAGGTGTTCTTAATTTTAGCACAGGGGCAATGGAAACATGGTCGTTCAATCTCAGAATGTTACTGGTATTGAGCTTTAACTGCCATATTATACAACAACCCCCCACTAATATTCCAAAATGTGCACGCTGATTGGTCAGCATGCACGTTGTAAATCAGACTTATACTAATGGAAAAAGGTCCGGTCGCCTGGCCTTTTTCCTTTAGTATAAGTCTTTTTTTTTTCTTACAGCAACGGAGAAAGCAAGATCTCCGTTGCTTTTTAGAAAGTGTCTTGCTATGTTAAAGGAGTTTAACATAGCGAGACAGCTTTAAAAAAAAGCAACGGAGAAAGGAAGATCTCCGTTGCTTTTTTTAAAGCTGTCTCACTATGTTAAACTCCTTTAACATAGCGAGACACTTTCTAAAGCAATGGAGAAAGCAAGAACTCCGTTGCTTTTTAGAAAGTGTATCGCTATGTTAAAGGAGTTTAACATAGTGAGACAGCTTTAAAAAAATCAACGGAACTTTCTCTGTTGCTTTTTTTAAAGCTGTCTCGCTATGTTAAACTCCTTTAACATAGCGAGACACTTTCTAAAAAGCAACAGAGATCTTGCTTTCTCCGTTGCTTCCACCCACAGCTCTGATGTACTGTGTAAGCATACGCATGTGCAGTACATCAGAACTGCAGCAGAATACCGGATAGCTGCAGAAGGGAAGCAAGGAGGCATTATACAATGCCATTATTTAAGAAAACTAAGTATTTTTTTTTCTTAAATAATGTCATTGTATAATAGCAATAACCCACTTCTGGGTGTGGGTAATGCTGGATTTACCCATGGTTGTCTTTGTTTGGCCACTCGGGCTTTGCTTTCATGACTAAACCATCCCAACTGTGGGTAAATCCAGCATTACCCACACCCAGGCATGGGTTATTGCTTAAATAAAACATGGTATTCTAAAAAAAAAGTTTCCCATTGCCCACACCTTGGGTCTCGGACTGCTTATTGCAAAACCCAAAAAATAAACTCACTGTTCTTGCATTTCAAGGATTGAGTATATAAACCACTAGTTTCCACTTTATTCCTATTATCATTCATATTCTCAGAAATTCTCTTCTTCAGGGCTCTTTAGGTTTTACCCACACAGAATGCTCAGCATATTTTACAAATCGCCAAGTACACCACCCCCTTCTTAAATAGTTAAAGTACTTGTAACTCCTCAACATACTTCCAATAGTCAGGAGAATTAATGTATCACTATTAACCACATAGGGGCACTATCTAAATATTCCACACTTATAGGTCCCCCTTAGCTTTATTACATTCTAAATATTTTTTTTTACTTCCTTTTTCTACAATCTCCTTAATGTTATGCTCTATCTTATAAGTATGCACTAGGAGCTGTGAGAATGTTTGCAAACTACTGGGCATTTTTGAGACCATCTGCCAGTGCCTAGATATAATGCTCTGTACCTCTTTAGTATCACGATTATATCTCATAGTAAGGGACTGGATACAATTCCCTTTCTTCTCATTATATCTATTAGTCCTAGCATTTTTCAGTTCTACATCCATCACTTTTCCCCAGTAAGGGAACACACTTTTCACCCCATCCTTGCTGTAACTCATCTGCTACCTTTCTAACTAAATTAACAGGATAGCCCCCTGTGAAGAAAGAAATTTTGGATTTTAACACTTTTTCTCAAAAAGTCCTTATATTAGGAAGCCATCCTGCAGCTCTTACTCATTGCCCCTTAACAATATTCCTCTTTTGGTGGGGTGGATGTTCACTGTTGTACAAATAAGAGCTGGGAAGTTTTTCTTCCGATGCAATTTAGGCATAAACCTGCTCTTACACAAATCCTTTTGGATATTCACATCCAAATAACTAATTTTATCCTCTCCATATTTATAATTAAACTTTAAAAATCAGTAGTACCATCCATGTATTCAGCAAACTCATCACAATTTTCCACCGAGTCATTCCATATAAGAAAAATGTCATCCAAAAATTTTGCAAATAACCAGACTTAAAATACACAATCACACTACCAATTACATAAAAGCATACTGGCATAACAGAACCGCATGCCATACCCATAGCCACATCATTCAATCGCTTATAAAACTCATCCTCAAAATAGAGAAAATTGTTAAAAAAATTCCATACAGTCCAAGAGAAGTTTTAAATCACAACCCTTCAAAAATTCACATTCCAATAATATGTTTTCAAACAACTGCAACCCTAAGTCATGGGAATAACAGAAAATAAATCAATAGCAATGGTGACTTACATGGATGTGGCCTGCTAAAAATACAGGGTCATTTTCATAAAAAAAAAAAAAAAAACATGAATCAGTAAGAATATGCTTATAAGTATATATAAATGGCTTAAACTTCCTATTAATATACGCAGTGAATGCATATGTTTTGGAACCCGAAGCTGTGACAAGGGGTCTCAAGGGAGGGTTTTAGACATCATTTGCTTTAGAACTCAAAGCTGCAACAAGGGGTCTCAAGGGAGGGTTTTAGGTATCTTTATGAACTTTTGGTAGTCCAAGATAGATAGATGAAATTATAGGTCTGTCTACCCTTAAAAAACAGTTTGTTCTTTTTTTTTTTTTTTTTTTTTTTTTTTTTGGAAAAGCTGGTCAGTCCAACAAGTGTTTCCGTTAGAGGATCTTTGTCCTTTTTTGCCCAGCACACTGTGCAAGAGAAGACTGCCTGTACCCCTTTCATTTCATTAACTCTGAGATCTCTGCATGTCACAGAAAGGGATCAGTGAATTCTGCTTGGACTAAAGAGGGAATAGTCACTGGAGAAATGGGCAGAAAATAAATAAGACATTCTCATTCAAGATTAGCCTAGTTAAAGAGTTACAGAAACAGTGACAGTATTACACTGTAGCATTCTTATTCAGATCACCTGTTAAATACAGTCAAAAACACTGCTCCCCAGAAACTAGCCAATGTGTAAGAGCAATATGCCATTCATGCTACGAGATAACATTACATCCATCCCTGGGAGCTCATCCACGGGACTTTAACTACACTGGTGCATTCCTCTGGAGCATTCTGACCACTCAGAAATGTATGTCCCTGTTTGATTGATGAAAGAGTACACAGAGTAGTAGAAAATAAGATGGGAGATGAGCAGTTTGGATTTAGATCAGGATGCAGCACAACTGACCTGATGTTTGCAGTGAGACGGACAGTTGAGAATTTTTTATTTATTTATTTTTTATTTATTTAACATTTGTTGACCGGGAAAGTCCGACTAGGTTCCACAGAGCCTGTTTTCAGCGGAGGCCCGGGGAGAAATGCTCCAGATGCATGTCTTTGGAATGAAGAAGTTTGAAATGATGTAGTCCTACTGGACATTCCTATACAATTAGAATGCATATTACAAGGTCACAAGAAATCTGATTTGGGCAGTCCTGCAGTGGTCAGTAGTCCCGGAAACCTTGGCAGAATTAGTGCAGGCTATGCGGAAGGACCCATTGGACCTAATTATAAACAGTGTTCGGTTACATAGAGGGGTTCCCAGTGGGAGTGGGTGTGTATCAGGTTTCAGTTCTTACCCCACTACTGTTCATACTAGTAGTGGACTACATTTGCAAACAGGTAGGAGGGGACTGCTTAAAAATGTTGCTGCATGCAGACAATGTGTCATTACAGGCAGACTCTGAGCAAGAACTCCAGCAAAGCATATGAAAATGGAATGCAAAACTGAAGTCACATGGAATGAAACTGAGTACAGATAACAGAGCTGTAATGGAAGCAAATGGGGGAATCAAAAGAAGCTGAGAGTGGAGATAGAAGGGGAAATAGCTGAACAACATAACGGCTTCAAGTATCTGTGAGGGGTGGTTGAGGAGAAGGGAAGTCTGAATGAAGAGGTCTAAGCTAGAATTAGAGGGGCTGCAGTGAGCTGCCTCTGAGTGTTAGGGGTAGTGTATGACAGCAGAAGGTCAAAGAACCTAAAAGGTAAGGTGTACAAAACAGTGCTGCAGCCAGTACTACTGTATGGTATAGAAACCTGGGTAGTAAAGGCAGAGCAGTTGGGAAAGGTTGAGGTGATGGAGATGAGGTGCCTGAGACAGGAGGTAGAATGCAGACTGTAGGACAGATGAAGAAATGGGGGATGTCAGAACAGAAGGCAATATATCTCCAAATGAAGAGAAGGTCAAAGAGAACAGATTATCGTGGTTTGGAGACATAATGCTGAAAATCAGAAAACAATCTGGTGAAGAAGATTTGAGGCAGACAGGCAAGAGAAACAAAGGTGTCCATAAAAGAGATGGATGGATAGTATGACAGAAGATCTGTGACATCAGGCATGAGTGTCGAAGAAGGTAGGAGAGTGGTATTGAACTGAGAGGGGTGGTTACAGTTGACAAGGCACCCAGACCCCATGTAGAAAGCTGGATAAAGGAGGTTGCTGTTGATGATGATGATGATGATGATAAGCCCCTGTGATGCCTTATTTTAAACTCTTCACGGATACATATGTTTCTTTGAGTGTTCCTTATAAATAGCATTATTTGTTACAAGAAATACCCAGAGATGTAAAATATTGGCTATTATCTCCATGTGCTGTGTGTGCATGTGAGTGAGTCTGTCTGCCACTAATTCTCATATTATAACATTTCTATGTCAACTATGTAACTTTTTAAATAAGATTCTAAATGTCTTTCTATTCATTACAGTATGCAGTACAAGCGTTATTAAAAATATGAGTAATTTCGAATATCCCTTTCCACAGCAATTCATTGTTATAACATAGACCCTAATGGAATTCTTCAATAAACAGACCTCTTAAGCAGTTTTAAAGCATGGTAAGGCTTTCACAACAATCTTTCTTCCAAGAGATAACTTTTATGCAGATTTGTGAACAAACTTTACATCAATCAATCTACTGCTTTAGTAGTAAGTTAAAAACATTGTTGGAGTTAAAGACTTTCATTCCACCCTAGTGCCATGAGTCTGTGATCAGCAGCAGTCTTCAGATTTCGGTATTAAATTTGATGCTTTTTATATATGCATCAAAGGGTAACTCAAATTCTGCCCTTCTGCCAACACTCAGCAGGAGTGCACAGCAGAATATTTCACCAGAGGCATTAAAAGAAGATTACAACCAAGGACTGCTGTATTAAGACAGCTGTTAAAGCAGAATAAATAATTCATACAGCAACACATAAAAATGCTCATACACTGAAATAAATTCCTTAAATAAAACGGACTTCACTAAATACTGAAATGTCAAAATGTCAAGCCTAATGTTCACAGAAATTAAGTGTTGAATATCAGATGTTCTTCCATCTGGAATATATTTCATGGAAAGACTTCTCTGACACTAATTGTTAATCTGACAACTGCTATTAACTATTTAATGAAGTTTGTTTTCAGGACATTTCAAGAAACTATGAAACAAATTCCATTTTACATGCATCCTTCATTCTTATATGGGAGCCACTGAACACCAATGTTAAAAACGAGTAGCATACTGGTGGACAAAGATTGAGTGCTCCAACTTCAATTGCCTAAGGTTCAGCTAGCCAACAACTAGAGTCTATCCTCAGGAAATCAGTGCTGTTTGGACTTTTGTTATATGTAAATTGTATTTTTTTTAATTTACAAAATTTAATAAAAATTATTTGGAGAGGAAATCAGTGCTGTTGAGCTGTGCCGTAGTGATGCCATATTGTAAGAAATTTCCCCCTTCTTCAAGCTGGTGTGACCATGAAGTTTGTATATAAGTATTCAGTGTGTGTGGGGGGTGTGCAGCAGGGGCTTGCCAACCTGCAAAAATAGTTTAAAAAGTGTTTTTCTGCAGTTTTTTTTCAGCTAATATAGTCATAGGATTTTAATCCTCTGTGCATTCACTTTCGTCTACTCTTAACAGAATTAATTAAAACAATGAACTGCTTATTTAGAAAATGGATCTTAGGTAGTAAGTACTTGCAAACTGCACAATTTGAGCTTTAGCAACATAATACATACTCAATGTGTCTAGTACAAATTTAAAACATTAATTAGAATGTTTCATTTTTTGCCAGTCATTATATCAACAAGTATTCTGTCAATTAAAATAACGACAATTTAAGACATATCAGCATGCACAGACACAGGTGTCTGGCTAATACACACACACACACACATATATATATATATATATATATATATATATATATATATATATATATACATATATATGTGCATGCGTGTGTGTGTGTGTGTGTGTGTGTGTGTGTGTGTGTGGATATATATATATTTATATATATATATATATATATATATATATATTTATTTATATATATGTATATATGGGTCTACTTTGTTTCCTTGAATCTCATTTCACTGAATTTCATTTCACCACGACCACATTGCTGAAAACTCAAATGAATGAAAACTCATTTCACTGAATCTCATTTCACTGAACTGCAGTTAGTATATATGGCACTGTGCAGAGTACGGTAAGGCAAATAAAAGGTATATGCCCTTTTCCCCACTGTAGTGCAATCTTGGAGTTAGTATATATAGTTGGGGTGGTGTGGGGGGCACAGCCCCCCACATTGGGGGGTGTGGGGGCGTAGCCCCACACCTTGTTTTTTTTTATATTGCATTTTAACAAAAACTTCAAAACAATACATTTTAAACAATAGAAATGCACAGTTAAGATACCAATGATTAACTCTCTCTGGAAGACACTATGTACTCAAAATAAGTGGGAAGCTACATCCCCCCACACCCCCCAACTATATATACTGACTTCAGGATCAGACTACAGTGGGAAAAATGGCATATACCTTTTACTTGCCTTACAGTGCTTTACACAATGCCATATATACTAACTGCAGTTCAGCAAAATGAAATTCAGTAAAATGAGTTTTCAGTTATTTGTGTTTTCAGCAATGTGGTTGGGGTAAAATGAAATTCAGTGAAATGAGATTCAATGAAACAAAGTAGACCCATATATATATATATATATATATATATATATATATATATATATATACATATATAGTTATTTATGCAGTAACTAAGAGTGAGACTGAAGAAGTACTCATTTTTAAATAAAATCAACTATTTTTTTAATATTTAAGAAAAGTAAAGTATTGAAGGCTGCATAGATGTTTGCAGAATGACAGAAATTACTGTAGAAGCAGGTATGGATTGAGGCTGTCGGCAGTTGCTGTGCATGGTGAGATTTTGAGTCATACCACTTGTCCATACAGATTTCCGCAGCCATGATTGATGGGGTTAAGGGAAGAGAGTGTTGGACTTCAGGATTTCGTGGGGTGTCCGGGTTTCGTCAGTTCAGTCTGTTGCGGTGCCTTTTCCTCCAGAGTCATGAGTGTCTATCTCCAGTGAGTCATGATCAGCCAGCTTACGTTTGTGAACTGCGCATGTGCTCCATGAATTAACCATCAAGCTAATACAAATCTGTTTATTTGGACAACTTTCTAAGTTTATAAGGGCAATATTTGGGAAATATTCCTATTTTTGGACCTTTGTCCTCCCATTGTATCAGGCTTTGATCAGAGTCTTGGCACTGAGAGGTTGAGAAGTTTTGGAACTGTTAATGAAAAGCTTCCAGGAACCAAATTGTTTTTTTTTTTTTTTTTTTTTACTTACACTGCTTTATTGCTTCATATGGTGAGCTGTTCCTCATTCCATGCCAGCATTCATGAAGTACTCCAGGGGAGGGTTCACAAAACTGGGGTTTCGGGCAAATTAGTGGTGAATCATTTGAGACGGAAGTTGGGAAATAGTGACAGTGATTTACATTCCAGACTTCATACTTCTCGGAGAATACAAACTGTTATCCTATCAATTTTTCAAATTTGTAATGGGGACGTTTGTGGTGTCACAGAACAAGTTTGGCTGGTTGTGAGGTACCTGGAATGTGGTTCTTCTCAGTGCATGCGTGGTGAGCTGGTAACCACCATACATTTCAGTTGCCTAGATTCTGCATAATATGCTGGTTTATTCCTCATGAATGTTGAGTTTCTGCATGCAGGCACTAAATGGCACATTTTTTCTACAGTGTTGATTTTCTAGCTAATTAATGGAAGGGTTGGAGAAGTGTAGCCACTGAATGAGGAAGTACATTTCCTTTGGGACTTTGTTTCCTTCAGAAATATAGCTGGTGAGAGGGATCTTGTTGTTTTGGCAGCTTTCTGGGTTTGTGTGATGGGTGTATAAAAGGTGTTTCAAATTCCCCCCTCTCCACTTCCTTCTGGCGTGGTCAAGATTTTGCACTAGGCATATCTCTCAACTGTACAGATTTCAGTGTCCAGATTTCTTTCTCCTATTTTGGACCCCCCCCCCTTTTTTTTTTTTTTTTTTTTATAAAATTAAGGTTTGCTGTCAAATTAATGCCAAGTGTGAAAGTAATGACAGACACTTGAGGTTTAGACTTCCTACCCATCAGAGAGTTGTCCCTAGTCTTGGGCCTTTGTCCCACTTATTTGTGGTGTGGCTCAGATTTGTGCTAAGGGTCAGAAGTATGGATATAAGAGGTTGAGAGGTATGGTAACCATTGAGGGTGAAGGGGAAAAGCCTTGAGGAGTTACTCTTCTGGGATTTTCAATTAACTCTTAACCTTCTATCTTAACATGGAGGGCATAATTCAATGGGACGAATGAGGCACGAGGAACACAAAATGTTAATTGCAGGCTATTTACGAAATACTAATAGTGAATTAGCAATGTTAACTAGGAGGGTTAAAGTAGCTTGTCACTTATTTAATGGAAAAAAAAAAAAGTTGCTGAATCATATTGAATTATTATGATCAAGTTAGATTTACCATGCATGTCACTAGGGATTTCCTGATATGGATTGCTAGCTCCTGGGGGTGGAATTTTGGGAAGGGTGGACTGTTGAGGCACTTAACGAGATGCATATTGTGTTTGGGATAAAGGGGGAGTCATATCTAAAAAAAAAAAAAAAAAAACTGTAATGCAGAGCGAATGAGCAAGGGTGAAATACCTATTAATGGCTTGCGAGTAACCTCAAATTGGAAGGTCTTAGTACAGTTACAGGTAGCTCTATATTCAGTAGGAGAGGTACATTAAGACAGTGATTTGCCCATGACTTTTGATGATGAGGGAGAGGAAATTAGTAGGCACTTATAGTTGTTTTTATTTTACAGATGGAAGAAGTGCAGATTTGCAGCACCTGGCTACCAGAGGGATCTTGACTCGACAGGCGAAAGGGGAGGCTGAAGCAGTATGCACTGAGGTCACAGTTTGCCAGCACATAGTGGAATCGGGAATTGTGGTGGGGAACCACAGAGTGGGCAGTAGTTGGTGGCCAAAGCAAGTGAGTGCGAGAGGTGATGGTGGCTGTACTGTGGAAGTTACCCGAGTGGTCATGATGAGGTCACAGATGGCGGTCTGTGGAGTAAGCAGCAATCACTGGTCTGGAGAAATTGGAATTCAGAGATCAGGTGAGAGGGAATTTTTGGCCTCTAGTGTGGTTTGTAATGCGGCTTCAGGTAATACTACTTGGTAAGTATGCAGTTAGGCTTCTCAGAATTGGGTGGAATTCTTGGGGTGCATTTACAGTTACCCATCCAGTTTTACCCTTCAGGGATAATATGTTGGAGGAGTTTTTGGCCGCACATCATAGGTGAGTTTTCAGGACCTACTTCGTGGGGGACTTGGGTGAAAGGAGTATACTTTCACTGTACAGTTTTTTCCAGGAGGTTTGAATTGTGGTTATACAAGAAGGGCACAAGTGAATTACTGTTAAGTGCTCATTAAACTATGCTAGGCTTGCTGTGGTAGAGAGTAGTATGGAGGCAAGTGAGGCTAAGGTGAGTTAAGGGCAGAATAGAGGAGAATGATGGGGTTGTTTAGGGGAGTTTGGAACTGTCCACAAGGGGAGTGGAGTATTGATATGGTTTATGGGTTGGATGTTGGGGGCATGACAGTTGGGTTGATCTTTCGTGGAAAAGTTAAGCAGAGGGGTTGCTTGATGGACAGTGTTAATTTGATGGGATGTGACATCCTGGGGCCAGTGGTGGAAAGCTGGTTGCAGGATATGGCTGCCGTAGGTCAGGTCTTAATTCCTTACTAGAGGTATAGGTAACATAAAGGAAGAGAGCCTTCTAGCGGAAAGGCCAAGAACAAGCAGTGGTTAAGGATGGTTAGTAGGTTGAGCGTTCTAGCTAGGATGGTTATTAAGAAGAAGTGAGAAGGAGGGTTGAGGTTCTGAGTGGGGTGGCTTGTGGTTCTAGTCCGAATTGTCATTTGGTAATGAGTGTATTGGGGGTGTTTATGGTTGGGCACATAGAGGACTTTATTGCTGGGGCACAGGAGAGTTTTCAGGAACTAGGTTAAGGGGTGCTGGTTTTCTGGCACTTAGTGTTAGGCCATTAAAGTTTTGCAGTTAGACTATGCTCTACAGTAATCGGGTTACTGCACATCCAGAACTGGGTTTGGTGGGCTAAGGTGATATGCTACAGTTGACAGGGTCCTGGGTTTGAAACTTAATACCAGTTTTCTTTGACTAAGTATCAATTTGAGTTCAAGGGGTTATAGTCGGTGGCTTTTGTTGTGGCTATAGGTTATCATTCCATTCAGGTTGAGCCATGATAAGTGCTATAAAGAAAGCAGTCTAAAAGGTTATGTATTATCTTGGAGTTGAGGTTCCAGTGGTACAGTGGGGTCACAGTTAATCCTACTTTATTTAATTTCATTAGGGCATGTTTCAGTGATGGTATGTCAAGGTGGGTTTATGATGGCATTCTAAGGTGTTTTACAGATGATGGATATGCCGAATAATGTTTGGCTTAATGCTTCTCTTTATGGGAGGTAGTTGGTTGAACAATTTTGGGTGGAAGGGAGGGGGGAACAGCCGGGTCAGGCTGGTTGGCGGAGAAGAGGGACAGGCTTGCCCTCTTCTGTTCTCCCTCTGGTGTCTGGATGTTCATTTCAAGGATCTGAGGAAAGAAAAATGAGCTGTTGGAGGAAGTTTGCTGATTAGATAAGTAAGCTGAGGCAAGGATGCTGCTTATTTGGTGGAATGTAATTCAATGAGTGGCGTATGAAGTGAGATGGGACGCTGCTTCATAAGTAAAGTAAGTAAGCAGAGGTATGGACCCTGCTTACTGGGCAGGGTGAGTAGATACACTGACCTGATTAACATTACAAGGATAGTGCTTCATAAGTAAAATAAGCAAGCAGAGGTATGGACACTACTTACGGAGGCAGGGTGACTAGGTACGCTGCCCTGATTAATATTACAAGGATGTTATACTGTGTTTAGAATCAACTATATTATGGTTAGTTGTAATTAATGAATTTGGTGAACAAAGCTATGTTATGGAAGTTTAATAAAGGTCATCAAATGTCATTTGGTGTGATGTGTTTATTGAAGGGGACTGGGACAATTAGAATGTTTCATTTTTTGCCAGTCATTATATCAACAAGTATTCCGTCAATTAAAATAATGAAAAATTAAGACATATCAGCATGCACAGACACAGGTGTCTGGCTAATACACACAAACACACACATACACACACACACACACACACACACACACATATATATATATGTGTGTGTGTATATGGGTCTACTTTGTTTCGTTGAATCGCATTTCACTGAATTTCATTTCACCCCGACCATATCGCTGAAAACTCAAATTACTGAAAACTCATTATGTATATTATATATATATATATATATATATATATATATATATATATATATTATGTTTATGTATATATATATATATATATATATATATATGTATGTATGGGTCTACTTCAGAAGACTGAAAAAACAAAACACTGAATCCCATAAGACTGAAAATTCAAAATACTGAGTGATGGAATTTACCCCTTCTCCACTGTTGTGCGATCAGGGATTTGGCATTATATAGTTAGCAGTGGTTGTGGGGGGCACAGCCCCCCACATGAGGGGTGCAGGGGGGGTTGCCCCCTGTATTAAAAATATGTTCAGTATTTTGAATTTTCAGTCTTTTGAGATTCAATCTTTTGGTTTGCAGTCTTCTGAAGTAGACCTATATATATATATATATATATATATATATATATATATATATATATATATATGTATACATATATATATATATATATATATATATATATATATATATATATATATATATATATATATATATATATATATATATATATATATATATATATATATATATATATATATATATATATGTGTGTGTGTGTGTGTGTGTGTGTGTGTGTGTGTGTAAATATAGCTCTTCTGCAATAAGTTAACACTCCACAATCTCAGCAGCAAGAACGATTACCGCAAAATCTGACATATGCAGAAGGTCAACAGTTATACTAGACTAACAATCCCCAGGTAAGAGAATATTCCTTTTCCGCGCCCATGGAAATGGCATATCTGCCACCACAAGGATTGTTTGTCTCATACACCTGTCAACCATCTGTATATGTCAACCAAAGTGTGCAGTAATACAAAGGTTAATTTAAGTTGTCCATATTTATGGACAGTATGACAGTTCACAACATCCACTGTGGAGATTTGTTTGAAGTTGTTTCGTGCATCAGAATTTGTACCTCCCTTCCACTCGGCTGTGCATATTTTTTTAAGAAAGCAGTTAGACAGATTTATACCTACAGCTGCAGGTCTTTAAGAACATCACACACTGCCTTAGCTCTGAAGACAGGGTAGCTATGAAGCACTAAGCAACAATTCTGATGTTTGCAGACAAGGGTGTATGTCTAGTAAATTAGAGAAGGGAACGATATGACACTGAAGCAAATGCACAACTGGCGCTGTACTGGCCCAGTAATCAAGGAGCCTCAGTCCTCACTACTAGCACCAGTGAGGGATGCACACATTGGGAGTATGACAAGTACACACACAGTAAAGTACAGTTTCCCTTAAGAGCACACAGAGATCACAGTCAGTCTGGGGCTATTTTCTGCCTCTTTCTCCACATCTCCAATAAGAATCCCCACTGGCACAGCTAAAAGGTTAAGCCCACAGCCGAGTGGCCTAGCTTAGACCTCCAGCACCCTCTCTGTCCAACCAGTGCTTTGTGTCCCTGCCAAAGTAGCTCACACACACACACACACACACACACACACACACACACACACACACACACACACACACACATACACACAC